>NW_020173108.1:2004179-2057430 GCF_003031525.2 Neophocaena asiaeorientalis asiaeorientalis
TACACATTTTTCTCAAGTGCTCATGGAACACTCTCCAGGAGAGATAATATCTTGGGTCACAAATCAAGCCTTGGTAAATTTAAGAAAACTGAAATTGCATGAAGTATCTTTTTCAACCACAACCCTATGAGAATAGATTTCAATTACAGAAAAAGATCTGTAAAAAATACAAACACATGGAGGCTAAACAATACACTACTTCATAACCTAGTGATCACTGAAGAAATCAAGGTGGAAATCAAAAAATACCCAGAAACATGAGACATGATGGCCCAAAACCTATGGGATGCAGCAAAAGCAGTTCTAAGAGGGAAGTTTATAGCGATACAGTCCTACTTTAAGGAATAGGAAACATCTTGAATAAACAACCTAACCTTGTACCTAAAGCAATTAGAGAAAGAAGAACAAAAAAAACCCCAAAGTTAGCAGAAGGAAAGAAATCATAAATATCAGATCAGAAATAAATGAAAAAGAAATGAGGGAAACGATAGCAAAGATCAATAAAACTAAAAGACATATGCTAACACGTATATATGTAATCTAAGAAAAAATAAAATGTCATTAAGAACCTAGGGGTAAGACAGGAATAAAGACATAGACCTACTAGAGAATACACTTGAGGATATGGGGAGGAGGAAGGGTAAGCTGTGACAAAGTGAGAATTATGACCACGTAGAGGGGTGGGATAGGGAGGGTGGGAGGGAGGGAGAAGCAAGAGGGAAGAGATATGGGAACACATATATACGTATAACTGATTCACTTCGTTATAAAGCAGAAACTAACACACCATTTTAAAGCAATTATACTCCAATAAAGATGTAAAAAAATAAATTAAAAAAAATTTTAAAGTGCTGAAAAGGAAAAATCTGCAACCTAGGATACTGACCCACTATGATTATCCTTTAGAATTGAAGGAAAGATAAATAACTTCTCACACAAGAAAAAACTAAATATTTATCAATACTAAACTGACCCTAAAGAAATGTTAAAGGGCCTTCTCTGAGTGAAAAAGAAAAGGCTATAGCAAAAGAAAGAATCTATAGCAAAGGAAGCATCCCACTAGTAAAAGGAAATATATAGTGAGTGCTCTGAATGAACCACATCAATAAACTAGTATAAAGATTAAAAAAAAAAATCCTAAAAACAACTATACACATAACAGACAACTGATAAACTGAAGCTGTAAACTATGACATAAAAAATAAAAAATGTTGGAGAGGGAAGTCAGAAACTGTAGATCTTTTAGAATGTTATTGAACTTAAATGACCACCAGTTTAAAACAAGTAGTTGTAATTATAGGTCAACATATACAAACCTTATAGTAAACACAAATCAAAAATCTGTAATATATACACAAAATCTAGGGAGAAAGGAATACAAGAATACCACTAAGGAAATCATGAAACCACAATAGAAGAAACTAAAAGAAGAAGGAACAAACAGAGAAAAACTACAAAACAAACAAAATACAAGTAGCAAAATGGCAATAAATACATATCTATGAACGATCACTTTAAATGTCAATGGACTAAACACCTCAATCAAAAGACATACGGTGGCTGATTGGATAAAAAAACAAGGCATTTATATAATGTCTACAAGAAAACATTTTAGAGCTAAAGACATACATAGACTGAAAGTGAGAGACTGCAAAAACAGATTTCTTGCAAATGGAAACCACAAGAAAGCAAGCTAGACTTCAAAATAAAAGCTATAACAAAAGACCAAAAGAGGCATTGTGTAATGATAAAGGGATCAATATAAGAAGAGGCTAGATATTACACTCATTAACATATATGAAGCCAATACAGTAGCATGTAAATATGTAAAGCAAATACTAATGAATACTAAAAAAAAATTGACAATAACACTAGGGGACTTTACATTCCATTCACCTCAATGGACAGATCATCCACACAGATAATCAGTAAGGAAACAATGACGTTATATGAAATATTAGACCAGTAGAACTTAATAGATATCTACAAAACATTCCATCCAAATATAGTGGAATACACCTTCTTTTCAAGTGCTCATAGAACAGTCTGCAGGATAGATCACATACTAGGGCACAAAACAAGTCTCAACAAATATACAAGGATAGAAATTATATCAAGCATTTTTTCCAACCACAACAGTATGAAATGAGAAATCAATTACAGGAATAAAATGTGAAAGACACAAACACGTGCAGACTAAATAACATGTTATTAAAAACCCCAAGAGTCAATGAAGAAATCAAAGAGGAAATCAGAAAATACTTCAAGACAAATAAGCATAAAAGTAAAACTTTCCAAAATGTATGAGACTAGGAAAAGCAATTCTAAGAAAGGAGTTTATAGTGATACAGGCCTACCTTTAAGAAATAAGAAAAACCTGCAAATCTCAAATAAACCACCTAAGCTACCACCTAAAGTATAATTAGAAAAAGAACAAACTAGAGACCACAAAACCATAGTTTTTTTAAAAGAAAAACAAAACTATAAGCCTTTAGCCAGGCTCATCAGGAACAAAAAAAGGGAGGACCAAAACTAAAAAATGAAAGAAGAGAGTTAACAACCAGTATCACAGAAATACAAAAATAAAAATAAAAATCATGAAAATACTATGAAAAGTTATAGGCTAACAAATTCGAGAACCTAGAAGAAATGAATACATTTCTGGAAACATACTATCTTCCCAGAGTGAATAGAGAAGAAACAGACAACCTGTCAACAGACAACAGACCAATCACTAGTAGTTAAATTTGTCATCAAAAAACTCCCAGCAAAGAAAAGTCCAGGACTGGATGGATTCACAGGGAAATTACACCAAACATATAAAGAAGAGCTAATACATATTAGCTGTTCAAAAACTTTCCAGGAGAGAATACCCCCAAATTCTTTCTACAAGGCCACCATTACCCTGATTCCAAAACCAGACAAATACACTACAGAAAATAAGAAGAAAGGAAATTACAGGCCAATATCTCTAATAGGTATTGATGCAAAATCCTCAACAAAATACTATGAACCGAATTCAACGACACATAAAAAGGATCATGCAGCATGATTAAGTGTAATTTAGTCCAGGGATGCAAGAATGGCTCAATATCTGTAAATGAATCAGTATGATATACCACATTAACAAAAGGAAGGATAAAAATCACAGGATAATCTCAATAGATGCACTTGAAAAATTTAACATTCATTCATGATAAAAACTCTCATCATATTTGTTATAGAGGAAACATATCATGACATAATAAAAGCCATTTATAAGAAACCCACAGCTAACATCATACTACAGGGAGAAAAGCTGAATGAAAGCTTTCCTCTAAAATCAGGAAGAAGAAAAGAATGTCCACTCTCACCACTTCTATTTAATGTAGTATTGGAAGACCTAGCCACAGCAATCAGACAAGAAAAGAAATAAAATATATCCAAATTGGAAGGGAAGAAGTTAACTGTCACTATTTGCAGATAACATGATACTATATATGGAAAATCCTAAAGTCCCACCAAAAAACTACTAGAACTAATAAATGAATTCAGTAAAGTTGCAGGATACAAGATTAATATGCATAAATCTGTTGCTTTTTCTATACACTAATAATGAACTATCAAAAAGAGAAAGCAAGAGAACAATCCCATTTAAAATGGAATGAAAATGAATAAAATGCCTAGGAATAAACTTAACCATGGAGGTGAAAGACTTATACTCTGAAAACTATAAAACACTGAAGGAAATTGAAGATGAGATGGAGTAATGGAATGATATCCTGTGTTCACAGATTGGTAGTATTAATATAGTTAAAATGTCCATGCTACCCAAAGTAATCTACAGATTCAGTGCAATTCCAATCAAAATACCAATGAAACTTTTCATAGAACTAGAAAAAATAATCCTACTATTTATATGGAGCCACAAAAAAACCCTGAATTGCCAAAGCAATCTTGAGAAAAAAGAACAAAGCTGGAGGTGTTATGCTCCCTGATTTCAGACTATACTATGAAGCTACAGCAAACAAAATTGTATGGTACTGGCACAAAAACTGACACATAGGTCAAGGGAACTAAATAGAGATCCCAGAAGTGAACCAACACACTTATGGTCAATTAATCTATGACAATGGAGGCAAGACTGTACAATAGAGAAAAGACAGTCCAATAAGTGGTGATGGGAAAACTGGACAGCTATACGTAGAAGAATAAAATTATAACATTTTCTCACACCATATTAAAAAATAAACTCAAAATGGATTAAAGACCTAAATGTAAGATCAGAAACCATGAAACTCCGAGAAGAAAACATAAGCAGAATACTCTTTGACATAAACAGTAGCAATACTTTTTAGTCTGTCTCCTATGCTAAGGAAAAAAAGTAAAAATAAACAAATAGGACCTAATTAAACTTAAAAGGGTTTGCATAGCAAAGGAAACTATCAATAGAAGGAAAGGAAAATCTACCGAGTGGGAAAAATATTTGCAAGTGACATGATTGATGAGGGGTTAAAATCCAAAATAAATATAGAGCTCATACAACTCAATATCAAAAAAACAAAAAAAAAACAAGAAATGGGCATAAGACCTGAATAGACATTTTTGCAAAGAAGACATACAGATGGCCAACAATCACATGAAAAGATGCTCAACATCACTAATCATCAGGGAAATGCACATCACTTTACACATGTCAGAATGGCTACCATCAAAAAGACCACAAAAAACAAATGTTAGTGAGGATGTGGAGAAAAGGGAACCTCAGTACACTACTGGTAGGAATGGAAATTGGTGCAGCCACCAGGGAGGTGCCTCAATAAACTAAAACAGAACTACCAATGATCTAGCCATTCAACTCCTGGGTACATATCCAAAGAAAATAAAAACACTAATTTGAAAAGGTACATGCACCCCATTGTTCATAGCAGCACTATTTATAATAGCCAAGATATGAGAGCAAACTAAGTGTCCATCAACAGATAAATGACAAAAGAAAATGTGAGATACTTACATATACATGTATATATATATACATATATATGTTCTACAAATATTACATATATACACAAACAGGCACACATACACACACAATGAAACATTACTCTGCCATAAAAAAGAATGAAATTTTGCTATTTGTGACAACACAAATGTATCTGTGTGATATTATGCTTAGTGTAATGTTAGACAGAGAAAGGCAAATACTGTATGTTATCACTTTATGCAGAAACTAAAAGATAAAACAAATTAATGAATATAACAAAACAGAAATAGACTCACAGATATAGAGAACAAACTAGTGATTACCACTAGTAAGTACCAGTGGAAAAGGGGAAGTGGGGAGGGGTAAGGTGCCAGTAGAGAATTAAGAGGTATAGACTACTATGTATAAGATAAATAAACTACAAGGATATATTGTAATATAGGAAATATAGCCAATATTTTATAAAATTTTTAAATGGAGTATAATCTATAAAAATATTGAATCACCATGTTGTCTACTTCTAACACTGTAGATCAAATATACTTCAACAAAAAAAGAAATTAAAATTAAATATTGAAAATCAAATCCAATTCCAAGTTCTAATGAATATGGTTATGTTAGTATTTAATTTATTGTTGTTGTGGGTTTTTTTTTTTTTTTGCAGTACACAGGCCTCTCCCGTCGTGGAGCACAGGCTCCGGACATGCAGGCTCAGTGGCCATGGCTCACAGGCCTAGCTGCTCCGCGGCATGTGGGATCTTCCCGGACCGGGGCACGAATCCATGTCCCCTGCATCAGCAGGTGGCCTCTCAACCACTGCACCACCAGTGAAGCCCACTGTTGTTTTTTATTATTTTGTTTTCATGACTTAAATATCAAATTATACTATAGTATACAATGAAAAGTCTAATTCTCACCCCTGCAGTCATCTGCCCACTAACCACCTCTTTCTCATGTCACCTCTTTTCTTAATATTCTAAGAATTCTTCCAGGGTTCCTGTATTCAAATACATACAGATAAAAACACATTTTTTAAAAATTGCTCCCTTTCTTATAAAAAGAAAACAGAGACTATGTACCATTCTGCATTTTTTTCATTTAAAGTTTTTTCAGAAATCTTTTCACATCAATACATAAATAGCAACTCCATTATTTTTCTTGCCACATAGTATTCTATTATATATGCATGTATATTAATTATCTAACCAGCCCTTGCCAGTGAACATTTGGGACATTTTTAACACTTCCCAATCACAAGCAAGATGATTAATAATCAGGAATGTATCTGTTTGTTTTTACTCCTGCAGGTTAAATGTGGGATAAATTTCTAGGCATTTAAATAGGAAATATAAAGCACTGAAAAAGGGTAGAAATTCGAACAGGCCTCACATTTCTACACAGCAACCATCAGTGACAGAATACAGTGGGAATCATCTTGTCTCCCATGTTAATTATACCCAGAAAATATGATGTTCAAGTAAAGGATCATCATGCAGAAAACCTCAGATATACGTAACCTTGAATCATTCATGGAATGACCACTTGGAAACTAAATCCGATCAATGACTTGAATGAAAAAAAAATTTTAAGTTTTAATATGAGATTTGAATATTTTTAAACATGAAACCAGTAGAAGTACTAAGTATTATATAAATTGTTAACAGAGCAAAATATAAATACTATGTAAAAACGATAAAAATAACAAAGTAAGATGAAAGAATGAAGTGGAGAGCTATTCTGAGTTTCTAATATTTACATTTGCATAGCAAGGAATCAAACAGAATCGTCTAAAATTAAAGTGTAAAAGTGAAAAAAATGAGGGTTCTAATTTCAGTGTTGCCCTCACAGTCTCTTTTAGTTAGAATAATCTTTTATAAGTTAAAGTCTTGTAGTAAAATACTTCTTGGAATTACAGAATACTTTGTGTTTTCTTTGTTATTCTCAATGTTTAAAATAAGTAAAATTTAATGTAATAATTTTATTATAAATTAGATATTAGATTATAATATAATCAAGTATTATTTTTAAAATCTCTATGTACCTATCTTTCTAGTTATATTATGCATAAATACAAAAAAAAAAGATGATATCCACCAGTAAGTTCTCACAATATAAGTAATGGTTAAGTTATGAATGGTGACTTGTAATTTTATTCTTACACTTTGTTTGTTGCCTATTTCTGTATACTTTGACTTTCTTAAAATCTTTATAAAAGGCAAGTATTTTTTTAAATATGATTCTTAAATAAAAGGTATTAACTATTTTAAATCACATAAGGGGAATGTATTCACTGTGGCCTTTTCAATAATTTTCTTATTAGAAACAAATTCCCCAATAATTAGGAAATTACTAAATAAAGCATCATCAAGCAAATTGATTGCTATGTAAAACATACATGGCAATTTTAAAGCCTGTGGACCAGAAAAGAACAATGTCCATTATGTGATGTTAAATGTAGAAAAATAAGTCAGAAAAAATATAGGTGCATTGTGAATCCAAGTGTTTAAAATATAACAATAGATAGATAATACAAATGTATTAAAAATTCTTTTGAACTAGGGTAGTGGTGACGTGTGTGACTGCTTTCTCTTTCTAATGTTTTTGTAATTTTGCTAATAGTCTTTTTTGGGGGGTTTTATTTGTATTCTTTTACAATACGAAAGAGTTTACATTAATATTCAAATGCCTTAACTAACCCACAGTTATTTATGGCTTTCACAGCATTGATGTTATGAATTTATGTAGCTATTTCTTGTAGAACAGTTTTGACATACATGAGTCCAAAAAGCTTGTCTGCAATCATTTATAGTAGGTCAACTGTTTGCTCAAAGAAATCTACGAAGCCAATTCTTTATTTTTAATTTTTGTTTAACTTATGAACATATCCTAGAGAGTGATAAGAACACATTAAATATCATTACCCAGATTTATCTCTTGAAGTAAGATAATATGGACAACATTGGAAATGTGAGAACATATGCTTTTGATTTCGGATGGATTCTAATTTTGGACTTTTTATTTATAACACCCTGAGATTTGAACATGAATTTAATTCAAATGGATCCTTCATTCAAGATATTGAGAAAAGCATATCTAATTTTAAATGATTATATTTTCACAGATTATAATCAGAAGGAAGGAGAGGTAGAAATAAGAATTTCTATCACCTGCACAAAGCTTGCAAAATGTACAGCTGCACAGCAGGTCATTATCTACTCGGCCTTGAATCCTGAATTCTGTTTTGTTAAAGTTGAATACAACCTATTATTTCCCATGAAACAATGAAGCTGTTAGCTACATACTATACTTTTTTTTCTTTTTCCTTTTAATGTCTTGTATGTGGGTTCTCTTTCACAAGCTAAACAATTCTTCCAGTGGTGCCATGCGAACAATGGAAGTTATTGACTTTGCTCTTCCCTTGCTGGTTGCTCTACACCAAAGGGTTGCTGAGACATATTTACTCTGCCCTCTGTGGACCCCAAAAGGAAGTGTGTTAATATCTTTCATTATTTTTCAGGTCTTCTGGTGAGCAGCTTGATAGCCATACAGATTATCAGTTTACAATTTGTAAGGAGTGACAATAAAAACGTACTGAAATTGACTGCTATGCACCCATTATATTTTCCTGGAGAGGGACACAAAAAAGGAGGCAACTTAAACACTGACTACAAGTGTTGCCAACACTATCACATCCTTGTTGGTGTCCCTAATGGGTCCTCTTTTCCCAGAACCCTGGCAGAAGTGAGAAATGGAACAGCACCAGATGTTTTTCTTTAGTGGATTGCCTGCCGGCTATATTCCTAC
Source organism: Neophocaena asiaeorientalis asiaeorientalis (assembly GCF_003031525.2). Lineage (NCBI taxonomy): Eukaryota > Metazoa > Chordata > Mammalia > Artiodactyla > Phocoenidae > Neophocaena > Neophocaena asiaeorientalis. Next base: position 2,012,947 of record NW_020173108.1, read on the forward strand.
AGAATTTAGCAAATCAAAAATAGCATTTTTCAACAAGCCCTTTGTGTCCCTCTCTCCTGCTTCACAAAAATAGCATTAATAAATCACACTAGCACAGGAAGGGGGAGGAAGAGTAGGGAACGAGTGTGAAATCTTACACTCAGTATCTAAAATAAAACTTTTGAGTGTTTGTTCTATTCAAGACATTATTTTATTTTAAAAACAATAGAAAGCATTGGGGGTGGTAGATAAAAACTTTTTATACCATGTCATCTCATTGCTATCTTTTCACATTAGAAGGAACAGAATTCCTGAAAGCAAGTTACACAGAATGAAACAGTCATGCATCAGAGAGGGATCTAAGACTATTTTATGTAATAGGAAAAAGGATACTTGAGATAAGGCTTTCCTCTTATGATTATTTCCCAGAATATTTACTGAAACAGGAAACCCTGGCTTTCTGTTTGGCCATTGCTAAGAAGTCAAGCCCACCAGGACTTCTGACCTACAGAACTATGAGATCACAAATGCATGTTGTTGTAAGCTGCTGAGTTTGTGGTAATTTATTACACAGCACTAGAAAACAACTACACGTAAATAATATCCTTTTCCCCTTCTAGAAGCATCTTGATGGGAAAAACTGTTTTATTCCCAGCTCAATATTCAGCACCTAGCAGAGTGCCTGGTGTATACAGTAGATGCTCAGTAAAGATTTGCTGAATGAATGAGCAGTGGTGACATGTTCCTGAATGCCGCAAAGTAATTCTGTAGTCAACTGTAGAAGCAAAAAAGGATGCTTACTAAACTGGCCTTGGCTGTAGTATTCAAATACTAGAGGTAGATTTTAAGACTGTTTGGCCTTAGAACAGAAAGCCGTTAGATCAGAACCAAAGTAACAAGAAACCCTATTAAACTGGATTTCCCACACATACACACCTTGCAGTCTATATACTTTTAGCAGAAAGAGAAAGACATAAAGACATATCTGGTTTAAATCAATTACAAGAATCAACCGAAAACTATCACAACTTCAAGAGTAAGTCAGGCTCAAAGTGTAGTAGTTGAAAATCATTTGAGTCAAAGCCTGGACACTTGGTTACTACTCTGAGCTTGGTCATTAATTAAGTGAGTAGATTTAGGTAAATAATTTTAGGGCCCGAGGATGTTCGTCTTAAAAAAACGAAGGAGTTGCAAAGATCCCTTGCAATGAAAACAGCATGTTTTTCTAGCCTAGAGCCTGTCACAATGAGTAGCATCCCTACCAGGGCTATGTACTTGTTCTATCTGACCAGGGCAATGTGCTTAAAAGTTCTTTGCTTTCAAACTGGACTGGCCACACCTGGGAGCTTGTTAAAAATGCAGGAACCCTGGCCCCAACTTACAACTACTGATTCAGTATCCGAAATTTTAACAAGCTCCCCAGGTAACTCTCTGCATGTTACAATTTGAGAAGTAACAACCTAGTTGACCAGAGGGCGTATTACTTTCCATCGTACTAAACCCACCAGAGCCATTAATTTACTTGAATGGCCCAAGGAATCACTTTTGTTTTTTTTGGATTCCCTACATCTTTTAATGTGTAAAGGTTAAAACTAGGCTTTTAAATCAATCCTAATGGGTAGGAATCTCGTTCCAACACTAAGGCACTGTGTCACTGACATTTTGTATAGCCTCAGTGAACTTAACCACCTAGTAGGGCTCATGTGAAGATGAAACAAAATTATTCATGTAGAGGACTGAACACAGAATCTAGCACATGGAATATTTTCAGTGAGAGCTGAACGTCATCACCATCATCATCACTGTCATTATTATTATGACTGCCATACGGTGATAGCCAGAATCAACATCATTAAATAGGTAACAGGTTCCTCACCATCAAATAAAGTACGTTTATTATATTCATCCAAAATATTCCTGGCACCGTCTAGAGGACCAAGTTGTAATATCATTTGAATGCACATTGAGAAATCAGTAATATAAGCTTTTTCTTATCTTCAGAGACACCACAGAGATTTGTGAGGTGAATATGTGACAGCATCTTCTAATAGAACCCAATTGTTGGAGGATATATTTAGGAACTGATCAAACAACTCTTTGTCCAGAACAAGGCAGCAAGTTTGGAGAAAGTGACATCTCGACTAGATTCATAAGGAAAATAGCTTTTGGTCATAAAGACAAAATTCCAAATTGAGGGAAATCCCAGTGAATTAGTCACTGAGGAAAAATTCTTCTATGAGGAATGATTTCAGCCAGTAATTCTGGAAAAGAAAATGACAGTAATGTTCTTGATATGCAATGTGATATCATTAGCGACAATCAGCTCATGTACTATTGATTACTTCAGCGAAATCATATACAATCACTTTGCCTCCTAAAGGATATAAATGGAAAACAGATACACATGTTCAAATAATTTCTTCAACTCTATGTATCGATGCTGCTTTACAGAATGTTTGCTCATGAGAATTCAGAAGTAAATAAGCTGTATAAAGCAGATCTCTCTGTCTCAGGTTTCAGAAGGTGATGGAGACCACAATATTTAGTCCCAGACACTAATGTCCATATTAATTGTCATTTTAAAATCAATCATGATCATTGTCCAACCCATTCTTCTCATGTGACACATCACTGGCTGGTTTAGCAAAAGAACTTGTATTACATCTGCTATTGTCACTTGCAATCCCAACCAATTGTGAACTAACCATGAGAAGCTCATAGATACTTCACAGTACTGACAAACACAGGAGTCTCTGGGCTGGGTGGCAGTAAGTCTTAAAGATCAACCAATCAATCAAGTGAAGGCTCTGAACTTGAGGAAGCCAATTCTAGAAAGCCTCAGGCATATAGCAAGTCAGGAAGAAAAGCAAACTAAGTTGGGGGGGGGACCCAAAGTGAAAAGGTTAAAGCAGGTAAAACACCCACCCCCTGCCACAGACACTCCAGGTCTAACCCCTCATTAAAATTTTACCCTCTGGGTTCTATTTGATGGCAGGTATTTCTAGGTCTTTCTATGCTCTGCACCTTCTGAAAATCTGCTTTTGCAGACTAGAGGGAAGTTTCTTTATCATATCCAAAAATGTTTAACAGGCAAAAGTTCCCTCATCCTTTTTTTATCTTCTCTTGAGTGCAAACTCTTAAGGCATTTTCCCCCTTAATTCTTCATATTACATTAGAATATAACGAACATAAAATACTTTTTTTCCACATTAATTCTACTATATGAAAGCTAATTATTAATGAAGAGTTATTATGCCAATCCCTCTTCGTTTAACTAAGACTCCCACACACCTGAAGAATTATAATGGTCCTTTATTCCAAATGGTACAGACATCACATATATAGTTTAATAGAAACCATTCCAGTTCAAGGGTACAGTACTGCATTTCTGAAAAGAGACCACCCTTCTAGAGGCTCCTGTTACACTCCAATGGTTTCATTGTCAAAATTATATAATAGGATAAAAGTTGGATTGAAAGGGAGGGTCAGTGGAGGGAGAAGTGGGAGGGAGTAAAGCCAAGTGGCTATACCCAGGATTTCTCAGTTCATAACAATCAAAAAACTACCAGAAACAAAATTATCATTTTCCTCAAGATCCTATAATTAGCAAAGCTCATAATGGTCTGCAGATTCTAGTCCCTTGTAGGTGAGAAGGTTTAGAAAAGAATGCACCAAAAAAAGGGAATTCATAGGCCCAGAAGCCGTTGTCACAGCAGTTTCACAAACTGCTCATTCCCTTCCTCCTTCTCTTCCACATGCCTTCTCAGCCCCTTCTCCCTGTGCCTTGTTTCTCTCCCTACAATGTGTGGCTACAAAACAGCTCCCTGTGTGTCTGCCCCTGTACACCCACATCAAGTCCCCTCTCCTCTGCCTCTAGTTCCCATTTCTTAAGCCCATTGTTGGGAGGGTCAGCATGTGTTAGAGGCTGAAATAGAAGTCTTTGAACTAAAACACTTGGAGGTGAGGAAAAAGCTGGAATGATAACTTGAAAAACTTTTCTTAAGCCAGTTTCCTCTCCCTAAATACAACTGTTGCAATTATACTCTGTTTTCCATATCTTTCATTGCTCTAGAGTAGAATGAGTTTTCTTAGCTTTATTTTTTTCTCCCCATTCTTCTCCTTACTCTCTTCCTTCTCATCCTTTTTTGTGTGTGTGTGTGTGTGCTAATTCCAATATAATTCTTCATCTTTGGCAGGTTCCACCACCTGTTTTCTGAATTATGTCTTGACTTTACATTTGGCTGACAAAAGAACTATGCTTACATTCTTCTACTCCTTTGCTCCAAATTACTTTTTTTTTAACTAATTAAAGGAGAACGCTGATTACCTCTTTTGCTATTAATGATGTATTTCACACATGTTAGAGTATACAGCCAATCCTTTTTATTTGCAGTAGTTATGTTCCATCAAGTCACTGTGAACAATGAATCAGTGAATACTGAAACATTGCTCCTAGGGAATATATGTAGTTAGGTTCCTGCAAGACTCTGGTCACAATATTTTCATCAACTGATCACACTATATAACCTTGTTTATGTGTGTTTAAAGACACCTTACTTAATATATATTGTTTATTCATTAGCATTGGACTCTGGACCAACAGCAGTATAAGTCACTACTGCACGAAGTTTATCTAACACCCCTATTTTATCTGTAAGATACATCACAGCCTTCTTGAACACTAGACAGCATTTCAGAACTGTGCATACACTCTTTTAAACAACAAAATCATCATCAAAAGCACAAAAATGTGAAAACTGCACCACTAAATAGATCATGATAAGAGCATTTGTTTACAGTAAGAGAAGTGAAACAAGAAGGCAGAGTATCACTTTCTTCGACCTCAACTAGGAATGTGCGAATCACATGCAAATTTTTGCCACTCTGTGCATGTCCACGAATGACCACCAAAGCCCTGTGGGTACTGATTTTGGCTTACAAATAAATGTTAGCAAGTAAGTGAATTTGCAAATACAGAAGTCACAAAGAATGAGCATTGAATGTGGTTGCTTTTGGACAGAGTATACATCTCATATAAACATGTTGCTATTTGTCTCACTAGAAATTTTGGTTCATCAGATTATGAATCAGCACTGAGTTAGGGGTAAATAACTGAATAATTACCTGTGTTTCATTTCCTTAGCTAAAGGCTCTTCGTGATAAATTAAGAGATATTGTAGTCTATTATTGCAGAACGGTAGTTGTCATTGAATACAATAGAAATCTGGTTGTTCTTGCTGTTGTTTTTCTCCCAAAAGGATCAAGAGCAATGAAGAATGTATCTCAAAACATGGGCTACTAAAAGCAGAAGTAGGGGTCTTGAGACTAGAAGTACCAAAGTGCTGGGTCCTGTGAGCCCCTGAGACATGTGGAACAGTACCGTAGGAGTATTTGTTATAGGAAAGGAAAGCAAAGAAGTGAATTTAAACAAATGGAGAGAAGGAGGGTCAAATGTAGTAAACCTATCATACTGAGGCCAGGTAATAGGAAGTTTTGAGTTAGGTGAAATCAGCAAAGCAAAAGCTTTTTGCAGAGCTTTTGCCTAGGACCATATGCTGAGCATAATGTTAGAAGTTGTGTGCCTTGCAGGCTAGGCATATTAATACACGGAAGACTGGGCCCAGAGGGGACCAACAGAAGCCTACTGCAGTAACCTAGAAAAATAAAGCTGAGGAAAATGAAGTATCAGAGCAATCTGTGAAAGCCATTTTGGGAATTAGAAAATATTTTTGAATTAATTCAAGAGGTAGGTAAAAATAGATTCATTGAAAATGCTTCTTACATTTTGAATTAGTTGAATAGAGAAATGGCCACACCATTGATAGAACTAGGGGAAACTGAGAGAAGCGGTGAGAGAAGCTAGGGATTCCAGAAGTAATCTAACTCATGGATGAATTCAATACGTCATCCACGAGAGATGATTTTCTCCTAATTTTAGTGACATGAAACATTTTTTTTTTTTTTTTACAAAGCAGTATGTTTTATGGTTGGTTTAGAGAGGCTAATTATTATTCAGTACTTCCTTAGTCAAATGCTTCCTTTTAAAAATTCTACCCATTTGCATTACCACTGCCACTTGGAGCACCTCAAAAGTCTTCCTTCTCTTCTCCATACTGGTCATGTGTACAGATGTTTGAAGTGAATTGTCAAGCATATCCTTAGTCTCCTGTTCCCAAGGTAAATACTCCTAGCTTCTTTAATCATTTCTCTCATCACATAGATTCCAGGCCCTTCATCATTTTAGGTCTTCTTCTCTGGAGATTCCCAGGTTTAGCAGCGTTGCATTAATCTGCATTGCTCAGAAATTAACATAAGTAGGAAGATACACTATGATAAATGTGAGGTAGAGTGGAATTGCTTCAGTTCTGAAATACAGTGATTTTTGATGCCTAAGACCCTCAGACAAATATCAAGAAGGGAACAAAGTCCAATCCTACCCACCTACACGTAACCTGTATTTTTGCAACTAGACTTTAGGACCTAAATGCAGAATTTTACATAGCCGAGGACCAGCGACTATGCCCTGAAAATGTCTAATGTTAGACAACAAGAGAAGTAGGACACAGCCAAAGCAGAACAAGCTAGCAACGAAAATGGAGAGATAATGGAGAGAAAGGAGGGAGAGCCAGAACAGCAAAGGATCAAAACATTAAGTGAAACAAGTTTCAAAATGAAAGAAGGTATAAACACATCAAAAGCTAAAAAAAAGATTTTTAAAAATGGGAAGGCTGAAGAAAGGCTTTTATATTTAGCAATAAAATGGTCTGGTCTTGAAGAAAGCAATCTCGGAACCATGCTAGGGAGGGAGTTCAATTTTAGGGGTTAGGAAAAAGTTAGCAGAGAAGCTGCACAAATCCAGATATCACACAACATGGAAATCAAAGAAAGCAGGAGAATCCGACAGTAGCCAGAAGCGTCATACGGTTTCACTTAAGTCATGTCCTCTAACTTGATGTCATTTGTAATTCTCTCAGGGCATTTCAGGTTCTGAATCCCTAAAACAAAATGATTCAAAAAAAATAGTCTGTCATATACAGTGAAGTAAGTGGGAAAGAAAAAAACAAATACCGTATGCTAACACATATATATGGAACTTAAAAAAAAAAAAGGTTCAGAAGAACCTAGGGTAAGGACAGGAATAAAGATGCAGATGTAGAGATTGGACTTGAGGACGTGGGGAGGGGGAAGGGTAAGCTGGGACGAAGTGAGAGAGTGGCATGGGCTTATATACACTACTAAATGTAAAATAGATAGCTAGTGGGAAGCAGCCGCATAGCACAGGGAGATCAGCTTGGTGCTTTGTGACCACCTGGAGGGGTGGAATGGGGGGGTGGGAGGGATACGCAAGAGGGAGGGGATATGGGGATACATGTATACATATAGCTGATTCACTTCATTATACAGCAGCAACTAACACAACATTGTAAAGCAACTATACTCCAATAAAGATGTTAAAAAAAGAAAAGAAAACAAAGTCTTACTCAGGCAACAATACAATTACACACGCATACAAAGCAAAATGCCGTAATGTTTTAAATAAATGATCAAGAGGACGTGAATTCCGCCCCCCCACCCCGCCCCAGAATAACCTTGTGAATTCATGATAGTGTGTGGTTTCTATCAGAGAACAACACCATTCCTGGAACTGCTTCAGAAGTTGCAGAGACATCACCTCACATTTGGGTCAGTTATTTTAAAATTTCTCCTTAAAATATACTACTATTATATGATGATATAATTTTAGGGCTTGCAGGTTTTCAAAGACAAATTAAGGAAAAGTATTTATTTGAATACTGTGCCTCAGATTCACGTTTCTTTCAGTGCTTTTATATTTTGAACACACGCTAATATCTAATGTATAAATTGTCAGAAGCTACAAAAAGCTTACACTAATATTGTCAGGGCCGTATCCATTTTTTTAAAACACAATTCTAAAATTAAACTGGCCAAGTCTTCCTTTTCCCCATCAATTACTTAAGATGAAAAATAAAAATAATTTTCAAGAGGAACCTTAATGTACTTCTGCTGAGAATACAAACTGGTAAAATTGTATTGGGGAGCAATTTGGTAGAAGGCAGGTCAATTGTGCTTATATATAGCCTCTGTCCAATCATTCCACCCCTGAGTGTGTACCTCAGAGAAATGCTCACAATTGCATAAGGGGTTATGAATGAATGTTTTTGCTTCAGAGTTGCTATGATAGCAGGGCATCAGGGGTAACCTAGATATTCAACGCTGGGAGGCTTGATAAGGAAAATGAGGTGGATGTGTATAATATACAACACCATAGAGCAGTAAGAAGCAAAGACAGAGATGTTTGTTAATATGAATACATTTCAACAAAATAGTTAAGTAAAAAAATAGTAAAAGAATGAAATATACACTGCAGTATCATTTAAGAAAATAAAACACATAGATATATAAATCATTACGGTATATCTCTCAAGGCTACATAGAGTGTGAAGGAAACACAAATGAGGATGGGAGATGAAAGAAATAATAAAATATAATAAAAACAAGTGCAATAAACTTAGAATGATGATTAAATCAACACTGAAACTAGTCAAAACTCTAGAAATTTTGAAGTCACTGTGGGGGACAAAATGTTCAGTGATATGTTAAAATAGGAGTAGGCAGAAAAGGAAAATATATACAAAATACATTTTACATTGCCCTCTAAAATATTTCATGTCACTCTCAGGAAAACAGAAACATTATATATTATATATATAATAAGTTATGAGTAAGCAAATATATCATTAATTCAAACAATGTTTATTTTGGCAAAGAGTCAAAATATGATATTCTTCTTTATGTATGGATTGTGTCGTTATTGTAAACTATTTGAAACAAGATAAAGTGGCTTTGCAGAATCCCACGTTTCAAGCCTAGACCAAATACCTGACGATGTTATGATGCCTTGTGTGAGGAGCAGCATTATTGTGGCTCCTTAGCCTCCAGAATCTTACAATCTTGGAATCTTAGAATCTTAAATCCCCCAATTTTTGGTACATCAGATCAGAAGTAGCAACCATATTCTCTGAATTTCTCAGTAAAAATCTTTCGACATTCTTTCTTCCAGAAATGTAAAGAAAGCAATCAGCTCTGAGTTTCAAATAGCTGATTATGCTCAGTTATAAATCATATGCTGGTTATAAAGACTAAATTGTAGGAACAAAACACATAACACCATTCATACTCACGTTATATGCCAAGCACCATTCTCAGCAACATTAACCAGCATTTGCTCAGTAACTACTATGAGAGACCCTTGTGTTTACAATCTCACATTGTCATCTTAATAATTCTACACAATAGTTACTATTAGAAATAAAGAAAAACAATGAGGGCTGGGGAGATGAAGTAGTTTTCAATTATAACACAGCTACAAACTGACAAACTAGACCTTAACTGTGGTAGGTATGAGCCTCCACCGTAAATTGTTTTTCTTTTCACATCTTTATTGGAGTATGACTGCTTTACAATGCTGTGTTAGTTTCTGCTATATCACAAAGTGAATCAGCTATACATATACATACATCCCCATATCCCCTCCCTCTTGCATCTCCCTCCCACCCTTCCTACCCCACCCCTCTAGGTGGTCACAAGGCACCCAGCTGATCTCCCTGTGTTATGCGGCTGCTTCCCACTAGCTATCTATTTTACATTTGGTATTGTATATAAGTCCATGGCACTGTCCCACTTCATCCCAGTTTCCCCTTCCCCTTCCCCACGTCCTCAAGTCCATTCTCTACATCTGTGTCTTTATACCTGTCCTGCCCCTAGGGTTTGCAGAACCATTTTTTTTTTCTTTTTTTTTAGATTCCATATATATGGGTTAGCATGCAGTATTTGTTTCTCTCTTTCTGACGTACTTCACTCTGTATGACAGACTCTAGGTCCATCCACCTCACCACAAATAAATGAATTTCGTTTCTTTTTATGGAAAGTAATATTCCATTGTATATATGTGCCACATCTTCTTTATCCATTCATCTGTGGATGGACACTTAGGTTGCTTCCATGTCCTGGCTATTGTAAATAGAGCTGCAATGAACATTGTGGTACATGTCTCTTTTTGCATTATGAAGCTGTCCTGCCCCTAGGGTTTGCAGAACCATGTTTTTTCTTTTTTTTAGATTCCATATATATGGGTTAGCATGCAGTATTTGTTTTTCTCTTTCTGACTTTTAACTTTCATTAGGTGCCATTTGTTTACTTTTGTTTTAATTTCCATTTCTCTAGGCAGTAGATCAAAAGGATCTTGCTGTGACTTACGTCATAGAGGAACACATAGGCAGAACACTCTGTATAATGTCTGGCCTTACATTTAGGTCTTTAATCCATTTTGAGTTTATTTTTGTTTATGTTGTTAGGGAGTGTTCTAATTTCATTCTTTTACATGTAGCTACCCAGTTTTCCCAGCACCACTTATGGAAGAGGCTGTCTTTTCTCCATTGTTTATTCTTGCCTCCTTTATCAAAAATAAGGTGACCATATGTGTGTGGGTTTATCTCTGGGCTTTTGGTCCTGTTCCATTGATCTATATTTCTGTTTTTGTGCCAGTATCATACTGTCTTGATTACTGTAGCTTGTAGTACAGTCTGAAGTCCAGGAGCCTGATTCCTCCAGCTCCGTTTTTCTTTCTCAAGATTGCTTTGGCTATTCTGGGTTTTCTGTGTTTCCATACAAATTGTGAAATTATTTGTTCTAGTTCTGTGAAAAATGCCAGTGGTAGTTTGATAGGGATTGCACTGAATCTGTAGATTGCTTTGGGTAGTACAGTCATTTTCAAAATGTTGATTCTTCCAATCCAAGAAGACGGTATATTTCTCCATCTGCTTGTATCATCTTTAATTTCTTTCATCAGTGTCTTATAGTTTTCTGCATACAGGTCTTTTGTTTCCTTAGGTAGGTTTATGTATCCCACTACTTTACCAAATTCATTGATTAGCTCTAGTAGTTTTCTGGTAGCATCTTTAGGATTCTCTATGTCTAGTCGTCTGCAAACAGTGAAAGTTTTACTTCTTCTTTTCTGATTTGGATTCCTTTTATTTCTTTAACTCCTCTGATTGCTGTAGCTAAAACTTCCAAAACTATGTTGAATAACAGTGGTGAGAGTGGGTAACCTTGTCTTCGTCCTGACCTTAGTGGAAATGGTTTCAGTTTTTCACCATTGAGAACGATGTTGGCTGTGGGTTTGTCGTATATGGCCTTTATTATGTTGAGGTAAGTTCATTCTATGTCTACTTCCTGGAGCGTTTTATCATAAATGGGTATTGAAAATTGTTGAAAGCTTTTACTGCATCTATTGCAATTATCATATGGTTTTTATTCTTCAATTTGTTAATATGGTGTATCACATTGATTTATTTGTATATATTGAAGAATTCTTGCATTCCTGGGATAAACACCATTCTTTACAGTTTTATTCCTGTAATTGATAGCTAGTCTTATAGCATTGTTATCGGAAAAGATACTTGATATGATTTCAATTTTCTTAAATTTACCAAGGCTTGATTTGTGACCCAAGATATGATCTATCCTGGAGAATGTTCCATGAGCACTTGAGAAGGAAGTGTATTCTGTTGTTTTTGGATGGAATGTCCTATAAATATCAATTAAGTCCATCTTGTTAATGTGTCATTTAAAGCTTGTGTTTCTTTATTTACCTTCATTTTGGATGATCTGTCCATTGGTGCAAGTTAGGTGTTAAAGTTCCCTACTATTACTGTGTTACTGACAATTTCCCCTTGTATGGCTGTTAACATTTACCTTTTCTATCGACGTGTTCCTATATTGGGTCATAAATATGTACAATTGTTACATCTTCTTCTTGGATTGATCCCTTGATCACTGTGTACCGTCCTTCTTTGTCTCTTGTAATAGTCTTTATTTAAAGTCTATTCTGTCTGATATGAGTATTGCTACTCCAGCTTTCTTTTGATTTCCATTTTCATGGAATATCTTTTTCCATCCCTTCACTTTCAGTCTGTACGTGTCCCTAGGTCTGAAGTGGGTCTCTTGTAGATAGCATACATATGGGTCTTTTTGTATCCATTCAGCCAGTCCAAGTCTTTTGGTTGGAGCATTTAATCCATTTACATTTAAGGTAATTATCGATATGTATGTTCCTATGACCATTCTCTTAATTGTTTTGGGTTTGTTATTTTAGATCTTTTCCTTCTCTTGTGTTTCCTGCTTAGATAAGTTCCTTTAGCATTTGTTGTAAAGCTGGTTTGGTACTGCTGAATTCTCTTAGCTTTTTCTTGTCTGTAAAGGTTTTAATTTCTCCGTTGAATCTATATGAGATCCTTGCTGTGTAGAGTAATCTTGGTTGTAGGTTTTTCCCTTTCATCACTCTAAATATGTCCTGCCACTCCCTTCTGGCTTGCAGAGTTTCTGCTGAAAGATCAGCTGTTAACCTTATGGGGATAACCTTGTATACTATTTGTTGCTTTTCCCTTGCTGCTTTTAATATTTTTTCTTTGTATTTAATTTTTGATAGTTTGATTAATATGTGTCTTGTCATGTTTCTCCTTGGATTTATCCTGTATGGGACTCTCTGAACTTCTTGGAGTATATTGACTATTTCCTTACCCATATTAGGGAAGTTTTCCACTATCCTCTCTTCAAATATTTTCTCAGGCCCTTTCTTTTTCTCTTCTTCTACTGGGACCCCTATAATTGGAATGGTGGTTGATTTAATTTTGTCCCAGAGGTCTCTGAGACTGTCCTCAATTCTTTTCATTCTTTTTCCTTTATTCTGCTTTGTGGTAGTTATTTCCACTATTTTATCTTCCAGGTCACTTATCCTTTCTTCTGCCTCAGATATTCTGCTATTGATCCCTTCTAGAGAATATTTAATTTCATTTATTGTGTTGTTCATCATTTTTTGTTTGCTCTTTACTTCTTCTAGGTCCTTGTTAAATGTTTCTTGTATGTTCTCCATTCTGTTTCCAAGATTTTGGATCATCTTTACTATCATTACTCTGAATTATTTTTCAGGTAGACTGCCTATTTCCTCTTCATTTGTTTGGTCTGGTGGGTTTTTACCTTGCTCCTTCATGTGCTGTGTATTTCTCCGTGTTCTCATTTTGCTTAACTTACTGTGTTTGGGGTCTCCTTTTAACAAGCCGCAGGTTTGTAGTTCCCATTGTTTTTGGTGTCTGCCCCAGTGGGTAAGGTTGGTTCAGTGTGTTGTATAGGATTTCTTGTGGACGGGACGGGTTCCTGTGTTCTGATGGATGAGGCTGGATCGTGTCTTTCTGGTGGGCAGGACGGTGTCTGTTGGTAGGTTTTGGGGTGTCTATGAACTTATTATAATTTTAGGCAGCCTCTCTGCTAATGGGTGGGTTGTGTTCCTGTCTTGCTAGTTGTTTGGCATGGGGTGTCCAGCACTGGAGGTTGCTGGTCATTGAGTGGAGTTGGGTCTTAGCATTGAGATGGAGATCTCTGGGAGAGCTCTTGCCAATTGATATTACGAGGTGCCAGGAGGTCTCTGGTGGACCAATGTCCTGAACTCAGCTCTCCCACCACAGACGCTCAGGCCTGAAACCTGGTCAGAGCACAAGACCCTGTCAGCCACATAGCCAGGTATGTGGGGATTGCCTTTTGGGAAGTCTGAGGTCTTCTGCCAGTGTTCAGTAGGTGTTCTGTAGGAGTTGTTCCACACGTAGATATATTTTTGACGTATTTGTGGGGAGGAAGGTGGTCTCCACATCTTATTCCTCTGCCATCTTCAGGTGGATGAATCTCATTCAAAGATTCAATGCTTAACAACTTTACATCCTCAAAATCCAGCAAAAATCACTTTCAATGGAAACCCAGTGAACAATTGCTTAGGATTATTTTCTGTTGTCTGAAACTCTTCTTGTGCAAGTCTTCTGGAACTGCTGCACAGAGCCTACTTCCATGTCAGTGGAAAGCCCATTCTAGACTCTCTTGTGACTCACAACACAGGTCTCTGACTTCTCAACCATCTCTGCCCTCCAAGTCCTTCTCTACAATCCTCACATAGGCCAGGCGCTCCGCAGAACTAAATAAGGGACGAGGCTCGGCTTGAGGGCCAACGCCTACTTGAGTGGCTGCCTGGTCACGGGGAGGAGGGCGAGCCTCCACCCCAATTTACTGCCCTGTGATTGATCACTTGAATACTGATTCAATTCCCTTTGAATCCTTATCATTTTTGTTCCTTAATTTAATGGCCTATTGAGCCAATCCCCTTGCCCTCCCAGCACACTCCCTTCCATTAAGATAGTGCTCTTAAAACAGAAGAGCCTACTAACTCAAATATTTTCAACACAGAACACACACAGTAGTTAACAAAGTTTAACTTTCTGAAAACTAATTGACGTTCTTAACAAATACCAACTTCTAAAACATAGCAGCACCGCGTTGTGGTCAAGACCAGGAAAACAGCAGTTAGATTACTAGAACACATTTCATTAGCACCGATATAAAATACATCACCAAGATTTACACAGGCTCCTTCTCTGCAATCAGGAAATTACATTTCCTTTCTTAGAATAGTTACAACAATTGAGAAGATTTTTTTGCTCACCGCCTCACTCATGCTCTGTTGTTCACATTCAATTAGCTGAAATCAGGTAAATCCATTTGAGACCAGAGTCAGGGTGAATATAGCCCAGGTTGCTATCTCTTTTTCTGTTAACTTTTAAGCGTGCTATGAATTACCTCTACACCTATTTTTGCTTTTCAACTGCTTGGGGAATGAATGCATTTTTCTTATGCTACATGTTATATTCTTCTGACATTTGTTTAGTACTTTTATGGATTAGAGAAGATTGTACCATTACAATATCTGTAACATAAGCTAACCTGAGCAGAACAGCACACTCTGCTGTGGGATTAAAACAGTGAGCATGCTGGGGAAATCCTGGGCAGCAGATGGCAATCAAAAGAAAATGATCTTGCAGAATGAAGCCTCTGTATCAGCTCAAGTAAAAGAGAACTGGTCTTCTGAATGCATCACCAAGCTTTCCCATGAAAGGAACAGGACAAATAGCCAACATCAACACAAGTGTAGTGGAATAGTCCTCTCCAAATCTAGAATCTGTTTGGAAAATCTTCTGAGGGCCTGTTTGTATATGTCTCCTAGTTATTTCATTAGTCCTTTCTTTAACTTTCTTGTTAACTTTTTGCAATTTAAGGTTATTTTACCAGGATCTGGGCAACACCTTTGGAAATCAAGATAAATATCTTCTAAACAGTTTTACATCTAGTGCTGGATCAGAGGCTGTAAAAATGCAGGAGATATGTGAAATGCTGAACTCACAAGACTTCGCCAAAATCCAGAGGAAAAAGTTAGACATAAAAATAATCCATGCCAGAGCCCTCTCAGCAATCCCCTTAAAGGAAAATAATTTCTTTGCAAGTGAAATTTAATGCCGTCACCTTATTTCAGAGCCAGTGGACAAATATAGTACCTTTTAATCCTCAATCTTCACTTTCTAGTTAAGGAAATGGTATTAAAATTAACAACAACGAAACAGTAATACAAAGAATCAGGAAATCTTATTCATTTACCAGATTTTCTAACAGTTTGCTCTGTTAAATATATGTTAGTTTATATGCCAACTTTTAGTCTCTTAGTGTGACAGGAACAGTTCAGACCTAGTGTGTTGACTTGCTCCACAATGTACTCAGCAACCCAGGCTCCTTCTGTCTTGTTTAGGCGACTACAATTTTAACTTTTATTTCTACTTAGAGCCGAAAAAGAAATTCTCATTAAAACTGAATTGTGCTGGTATGAGTCATTTGGAAAAATGTGAATTGTAGCAAATTTATATCTCAGATCGTGGGAAATAACTAACAGATGTATTGTGAGACATTTTCCCAACATCTACAAAGTTGGCACTGGTACCTTGAAGGATTTAATGATTCAAGTGGCTCTGAGCCTCACTATTTCTGACTGTATCGTATGTAGGCAAAATGATAAAAGTGACAATTGTTACCCAGCATCATGCTCACTTCTTCCACCAGCCCCGTCACCCTGTTCTCAGTTCCCTGGTCCCCAAATTCTCTCTCTCCTTAACCCATTTATTAGGTAGGCTTATCATTAAATGGCGGTTGTATTGTTTTTTTCACTCTAAGTTATTGGAAGCACATAGCATAGCCCTAGCCCAAGGGTTCTTCATCTGTTCCCTGGTTCTACTAGCCTTTTTCACTTATTCCACCTTTTCCTCCCTTAATGAGAAAATGGGAGAGCTACAAGGATGAACAGAGACCAACTAGGTCAACAATGATTCAGAGATAAAGCAAACCTAGAAATGTCAAATCAGCCAAAGCCAACAAGTAAATATTCAGCAATACTTGGATTAGAAGGTGGCTCTGTGGAGAGCCAAACAACTGCTGTCTTATCATCAAGACATAGCTGCCCATTTTCCATGTATGTCCTGTCTTGTCCTCCTTTCAATACTGTCTTTTCTATGTCCTATATTTCTGTCCTGTGATAAAGACAGAGAAAGGGATTAAGGGTAGAAAGGAAGGAGAGTGTATACGTGAGCTAGTGGCCCATCTGTAAAATGTTTTATATTTGTATTATCCCCTTAGTTGAATCTCTTCAAATAATTAGACTTCCATTTTTGAGAGACTGGCTCTGGTTAATGTGCTTTCTCAGAATCCTAAAATACCCTACCTTAGTAGAACTCTATCTCTTCTCAGCCCCATCACAACTGGTAGCATATCCAAGACAGCAATCTGAGCATTACCCTTTGCTTCCCTCTGTGGCTTACCCTTCACATTCAGTAAATTAACAACTACTATCAATTCTACAGCATCATTCTTTCTTTCTTTTTTTTTTTTTTTTTGCGGTACACGGGCCTCTCACTGTTGTGGCCTCTCCCGTTGCAGAGCACAGGCTCCGGGCGCGCAGGATCAGCGCCCATGGCTCACGGGCCCAGCCGCTCTGCGGCATGTGGGATCTTCCCAGACCAGGGCACGAACCCGTGTCCCCTGAATCGGCAGGCGGACTCGCAACCACTGCACCACCAGGGAAGCCCCATCATTATTTCTTAAACTAACTCTGTTATCGCCATCACAATTCCTGTTCACTTAGTCCTTGCTTAGACTATAAAAGCAACTTTCTAACTGGCCCCCAATCTCTAGTTCTATCTCTATTGAATCCCTTCTCCATTTTGCAGCTAGAGGGGTCATTCTAAAAGGCAAATCTAGTCATAACTAAATTAATTCCTTCAGAGTATGCCCTAAACTTTAGGACATCAGGCCCTATATGATCCAGTTCTACATGGAAGTCCTCTTAAGTTCCATCTTTGACTCATTTCTCTACCATTCTACTGTGCAGCTTTCTCTATTACTTCTAAGTCTTAAATGTGACACGTGTTCTTTTGACATATGTTGTAATCCCCAGGCTTAAATTCAATTATAATCAACTCTTTAAAATGATTTCTGTGAATCTCCAGCTTAAGCCCAGTACATATTTCCTGTGCTCCAAAAGTATCTTGTACATGCTGGTATGATAGCATCACCGTAATGTAATGCATAAGATGCAAAGGTTCAAACTCTTACCTTCTCCATTAGAAGAGTCTTAAAGAAGAGATTATGTATTCATCCTTTGAGTACAAGTAACTAGCACATGGATAATACATGATAAGTAGTCAATAGCAATTGTTAAATTAATGAAAAATAAATACATTGACAAAGGCCATAATTTGTGTTTCCAGCCATGCCACAATCAAGTACTGAATATTTTTATCAATCTTGACCTTGCTATTGACTAACAACTTCAGGCTAAGCTGCCTATCAATAGCCCACGCATGCCACTACATATGTATACATACACACATGCACACATGAGATATAAATAAATATAACTAAACTGCAGCATCCTTTCCAGAGTTTAGATTTCCTTCTTCTAATTGATATCACAGACCTTTCTTCTCATGACAGTGGTAGTTCAAGTGGACCAGTTACTCTAACATTAAAACTAACCCATCATATTGTCCATCTTTATAGAGCTAATCTCTAGACTTCCCAAAAGGAAAGCATGATAAATTAACGCATGCCAACCAAGTTACCCAAAGTTCCCAAACAGATTGAAAACAAACATTGTCTGAGATATTTTCCCACTCCATATCTAATTTAAAAGGAAGAAAATATTGGGGAATAGACGGGTAGGACACGATTAGGCATTTTCTCTAGATGGCATCTGGGCACAGTGTTACTATAATTACAGCAGATATAAAGGCCAATTATATTAAAATATCTCCAGTTGCAAGACAAAAAAATAGGGAAACGAGTTTGCCAATGAGAGTGAAAAATTTTAGGCTGATAATTGGATTACAGAGGAGTTCTAAGTTTTATCATAGCAATAGAATGCTATATGGAAATGTTCACTTTTCCCATATCTCAGCTGCTGAAATGTATGCATACCAGTGATCCTATTGGAACTGCTTTGTATAGACTCCTAAACTACCTAGTAACTACCTAGTAATCTCAACAGAAAGAAACATTAAAAAATGCCAAAAAGTCTTCAAGAATTCCAGCTGTCTCCTTTCTGCCTAGAGTACTTTTACAATGTGCTAATGTGACCCTACTAAAAATATATAATAAACAACTGAAGCTAGGAATAAACTGCCTTCTTCTGAAAACTACTTATTTTGAAGAAGTTTGTGTTCCCAGTTCAAGTTGTTGCCATGACATCTCAATACATCTTAAAAAAAAAAAAAAGGAAAAGAAAAAAAATAAGCAATATAGTCTTTCTCATGATAAGTGGTGTTGATAGCTCACTTCACAGACCCTAGTTTAAGTGATCCTCGCTTAAAACTTTTATGGATCGAAACTATCATTACTATTAGAAGCAGCAGTGTCGATCTGTCAGTTTCCTTTGCCTGAGCCTAAACTTTACACACATTATCTCCATAAACTAATGCAGCTACCTTTTCTACTATGCAGACTATTTTTAACACATTTCTAGGCACTACAACTATGGCAAATATCATGGAGGACCTTAAATACTGGAAAAAAGATTTCTAGTCATAGAGATACAGGTAGGCTGACCTCGCATCGATAATTAGGAAGGGTAATTGTAATCTGAATTATGACCGCCAAGATATAATTTTTTCATGGAACAATCAGAAGTTTGTAGAAGAGGCTGGGGAGACACACAATCAGGGAATCCACCACCACTGGAAAGTCAGTGACCACATTAGGTTCATTTCCTAAGGACTTTTACCCCAGTATCTGCACATTTTGTGAAGGTATTATGCTTAACATTTCACTACGGATGACAACAAATGAATCACTCGAACGCCACCTATGTTACAACTTTTCTATAGACTAGTTGTTAAAGTCAATTAGAGTTTCATGAGCTAGTAACTCAGCTAGGCACAAAACACAAGAGGAACAGAGTGATGTATTTTTACATAATTAAAAGTTCTATTTTTAGAAAAGCAAATAAAAATCTTTGTCAAACCATTTCTTCTATAACATTTCTTGTTCTATAACATTTTTATGGGCACAGCTAAAGCTGACCTTTAAAATCACGTTACTATTAATATCAAATATGGCACTCTGCTGAAACTGACG
This sequence comes from Neophocaena asiaeorientalis asiaeorientalis, assembly GCF_003031525.2. Taxonomy (NCBI): domain Eukaryota; kingdom Metazoa; phylum Chordata; class Mammalia; order Artiodactyla; family Phocoenidae; genus Neophocaena; species Neophocaena asiaeorientalis. Next base: position 2,032,495 of record NW_020173108.1, read on the forward strand.
GTCATGGTGTTAATACAATGTGAAATGGAATATGGAATCTACCTAAATTTGTCCTTTGTCAAAGGAATACAGCATTTGGACCTTGATCAGATCTGTAGGCAAGATATTCAGTTATATACTATTAGTAAACACAATTTACTGGAATGAAACATTTCACACCAGTAACCGTTTCAAATAATGGACAGGTAGCTTTTTGTACATTCTCTGAGTAGATCGATTTTACTACCCTTGATACATAAATGGCATGCATTTTATAAACTATAGAAAGAATATTTATGATCTGATTAGTTATTAAGCCTATTCTGCTTTAATTGCTTAAGTGATTTTTTTTTCTTTTTGGCCAGTGTGAGGTCATATGTTTGGCACCTGCATTTTAAAACCAAAACAATATGTCTATGTATTTTTAAATTTTGCTATGCTAGTATATCAATAGATCTCAAAAGACCACTGACAATTAGAAGCAAATTGTCAGGAAAGGTTAGCAAAGAATTTTCACAAATCTAATATTCTTTCTTAATTATAAAACATCATAATTTTAAACAAGTTTTAGTAGTTGGGAACTACTTCTGGAAATCATTACTAAATACTAATTGCAGCCTTAATGTTCTTCCCAAACACAGAATGCATAAAATACATATACATACTTGATTTTCCATGAACAAAGGAATTTAGTAATTATCATTAGAATCAGAGCTCAAAAATAGTTGATAATTACAAATGACAGTGGGTGGGCAATATAGGCTAATAAAAATATTCCAGTAAATAATAACTTCAGCCTGGGCATCTAATTTTTGTTTGGATATTAACCTTGAGCAACTCAAATTTGAATCTTTGAGCATTATCTATAAACATATATATTATTATTTCCATTTCTTTGGCTTGCAGAATAGACATAAAATAATGAGAATATCTATTCAGTAGTGCCACCTTGAGAATTCAAATTGGGAAATCTGTCAGAATTGTTGTTCACTGGTTAAATGATGGATAAATTATCACTACAAATTTGATGTAATAAAAAACCGAAGTATGATACTAAAAATTTCTCAATAAATCCCCATTTAATATTTAATAGTACTTCATACTCAAAAGAAATTTAAGAAACATTTTATTAATCTGAAAGAGAATTCTATAGCTGTTTCTTTAAATTTGTGGGGGCGGTCACAAATGGTAGAGCTCCCCTTGAAAATTTCACAAACACTTTGAATCCCCCTTCCAAAGTTCACAGATAATTTCAAAGGGTTGATGGATATACTGAAGCTTATCTAAGGATCCAGATTAATCTGAGGCTCCAGCTCATCTAAGGGTCCAGATTCAAAAAATGTTATTTTACAAAAAGCTACACTCTTATGCACATTTTAAGTTTTTGTTTGTTTTAGGTCATATTTGTACATATCATTGCATATAAATTATAAAGAGACCATTGCATAAGGTTTGACAAATACATACACCTAAGTAATCCAAACTCTTACCAAGATATAGAACATGACCATCACCCCAGAAAGTTCTCTCATGCCCCTTCCAAGTAAACCTCTGCCTCACTCCCTGCACCACCAACCAGAGGCAACCACAATTCTTGTTTTACCAAGATTGGTTTTGCCCATAATGAACTTCATATAAGTGGAAATATACAGTATGCCCTTTCATGTAAGGCTTTCTCTCAGCATACTGTTTTTCAGACTCATATTTCTCTCTGTATTAATTCACTTCTGCTTTTTTGCCGAGCCATGTTCCATTCTATGAATATATCAGCCATTGATGAACCCCTGAGCTGTTTACAGATTTTGACTGTGATGACTAAAACTGCTACGAATATTCTTGTAGAAATTGTTTTGTGCATACATGCTTTCATCTCTCTTAGAAAAACACTTCAGAGTAGAATTGTTAGGTGATAAGGTAGACGTATACTCAGTTTTGTAAGATACTGCCAGATCATTTTGCAAAGCAGTTGTAACATTTTACACTCAGCAACAACAAAGAGATTCCACTTTGTTCACCTTCCCTCCAATATTTGTTGTGGTCGGTCTTTATAATTTTAGCTATTTGCTGAGTATGCAACAGTATCTCGCCATGGATCTAACTTGCATTTCCCTGAAAATTAGTTAAGATTAATGAAGATTAATGTTTTCATATCCTTATTGACTATTTGTACATATCCTTAGTAAAGTATCTGTTCAACTTATCTGCCCATTTTTTTTAACCTTTTATTGTTCAACTGTAGGTATTTTTAATATATCCTGAATACTAGTCATTTCAGCACTGTATGTTTTATTAATATTTTCTTCTAGCCTGTGAGGGTTGCCGAGTCATTTTCTCAATTGTGTATTTTGATGAGAAGTTCTAAATTCATAAAGATATTCCCCTAGTCTAGTTTTGTAGTTCTTACATTTTTGTTTAGGACCATGTTCCATCTCCAATTAATGTTGTGTTTGGTGATAAGGAGAGGCTGAGGCTCATTTATTTCCATAATTATATCAGTCATTCCAGCACCATTTGTTAAGAAGACTTTTCTTTTTGCATGGATTTGGGGTGTTTTCATTAAAAGTTGACCAGATCACTGCAGGTCTATTTCTGAGCTCTCTATTCTCTTCTATTAATCTATGTGTCCTTTCTTACGTCAGTACTACACCTTCTTGATAACAAGCCTTTATGATGAGTCTTAAATTAAAGTAGTGTTAATCCTCAAACTTCATTCTTCTTTGTCAAGATTATTTTACATATTATACTTCCTTGGTGTTTTCATATAAATTTTAGAATCAGCTTGTCAATTTCTACAAAAGGGCGTGGTTGCAGTATGTTTGGAATTGTGTCAAATGTATAGATCAATTAGGAAAGTGTCTTAATCATTTCACCAATATGCGTACCTAGCTTTTGAAACATGAGAAGTCATTTGAAATGCCATTACCACAAATCCCCAGGTAGTATCAACCTGCAAGCCCACTTTGATCCAATCTGGATTTCATCTTAATCTCTACTACTGTCGCCTTTAATAGCATCTCTCACTGTCTTTTTCTAAATGGCATCAGAAGGTGAATCAAACCCAAAACATACAACGAGCTAGTTCTGGGATAGCTTATTTTTGAGGTTTCCAGATAGTATTTTGAAATAACAAATGATGTATGGCCGTGCTCTTCCCCAAAATTGTTCACTGCCTCTTGATCATAATCCTTAAGAACCTAGATTGACTTTAAAAAATGTTTACTATTTTATTTTTCACCATCTAATTGACAAAATTATGCTTTCTCCACCTGAGGTCTTCATTGTATTGCTCTTTCCTGCATGATCTTTAACGAAGAGTGCAATGTGTACTACTGAACGTGATATTGACCAACTGTTCGATTTTACTTAAAAAAAAAAGTTCATTTCCACTGAACTCAAATAGAAAACTTACTGTATAAACTACTTCATACCTCTGAACAAAAAGTCAGCTTTTTAAGTTATGAATGCTGAAAGAAACAATATATTTTGTAAACAGACTTTGCCTTAGAATTATCTTATCTACATATGTTGGCGGTAGAGAGAACATAAATTTTTAGCTTCTTGGTTATCAGCTGCTGTTTAGGAAGTGACCAATGAATAAATGCCAAAACATTAAATCTATCAATTTAAAGATTCAGAGACACATCTGAAGCTAACCTCCAGTTTGATATTTCTTAGAGAAAAGGAAGATGGCATGCAGCTGCTGCTATTCTATCATGTGATAAGGGTAACACAGGATATTCAAATGCATTTGCCATTCCCCTTCAGCCACCTCTTTAAATATTTTGACTCTCTTTCTAAAAATATCAAGTAAGCAAAGGGACAACCTCACACATACAGAACGTATTCATCAAATTTTCAACTATATTAGTGCAGTTCACCTGTACCAGACACTTAAGCCCTGAGATTAAAATTAAGAAATACATGCTCACTGTCCTCATGAAGTTCTTATCTTTCAGAAGGAGACATACAATCAGCAAATAAATAAACAAAACTAAACATTTTAATCTGTGCTTTGAAGGAAACAGCAGCAGAAGTAGGGGGAAGAAAAAGAAGGTGGGCAACTTTAGATAGGTTAGTCAGTGAAGGAATATTTGGGGAGAAAAATGACATATAAGCTGTACCTAAAAGATGAGGAAGTTCTGGCAATGAAGGTACTTTGAGAAAATAAGTTATTGTATTTTTTACTCCTGTACAAAAGGATGAGTGTAGGGGACAAGAAAGTTTTTCATTTAAAGCCAGCTAATATCATCAATATTACCTGCATTAGACACACTGTGCTAGGTCAGTGTGAGGGAAAGTAGGTAATTCCCATCCACCTGAAGTCAGAGACTTGACATGGTGTTTCCAGTTCAAAAATTAGGTTGTTTGAGGGTTATACAAACCAACCTCTGCTACCAACTCAAATTAGTCTCAAGGATCCTACTCTGATGGTGCTCTTCAGTGGCTCATGCAATGCGGAAACAAAGACTGAGCAGAAAAAAAAGTGAGCCAGTGATAAATCTCTTTCCGTCTCTCCCAAAGAATGATGCAAATCAAAATGCAGAGTCACTGATCTGACGTCGGGAGTACGAAGAGATTGACTCACTTAAAAATGATAAATGTAATAACCACCCAGAGTAATGTGTTTTTATGCTTAATATAATACCAGGCTTTCATATTTTACAGAGAAAGAAACTGAAGGATAATTCTCTTTGCATTTTTATTTATTTAGTTCAGAATAATGAATTTTCTATGGCTAAATGTCTGCCTGGTCATATATAAATTTCAGTCATATTATCATCTTGTTACAAAATTCAAGATGGGAAGATATTGAAGACAGGAGCAGATACAGAGATTTCAAAGTATTAGAAATATACATGCACATTCTAGTTTATATGTAATATAGTCACAGTCCATAAATCTTGTTTTCTCTTTAATCACTTTAGATGTTAGATTATCTTGAGTCAATCCTAACTCAGGTGTTCTTATTTTTTATCATGATAAAATAGTACAACGCTCACAAAAATGATAAATGTCTTATATTTCAGTAGTTTGTAAACTCAAGCCAAGAGGAGAAATCCACAGAGTTTTACGATACTCGTAATTAAGTAATTTCTTGGTAATATTTTTGGAATAGGAACGAGAATAGGGAACATATAAATTATTAATATAACCAATTGTTCCACTATATATAAAATGTTTTCTTTTGTCCTTTGACTCTTTGAAAGGATTTAGTGGTGTAAAAAACGACATTAAAATTTAAGTTGCCAATTCAAAAGTCTTGCTTCAGGGAGAAATAATGAGAAATGTGTGAGGACCTCCAAAAATTAAGAGCCTATGATCTGGCCGAAATCCCTGTGCACCTGGAAAGCTGAGAAGGTCTGTGGTGTGGCTGTAAAGAACTAACTAAGGAGGGGAGGTGAAAGCTCAGCACTGGCCCAGCTTCCCTTAGTAGATAAATGACTTATAAGCTGTAAGAATGTTCTCCCAGAAGAGCGTTACACACAGGGCTGGCCCTGGAACTCTTTGTTACCAGTCCCTGATATTACAAGGAGCTTGTGCCAGAAGGTGAGTCAACTATATCTCTAAGCGTTTTGTTCAGTTTAACTGACTTTTTTTTTTCATAGTAAAACTTTTTCAATGCAGGAAGCAGTGTACTGGTTTACATGGTCTAAGATCTTCACCTCATTATTAAATTGTAATCTCACAATCCACAGACTGGAATCTGTCCATGGACCACACTTTTAGCAGCACTTGTCTAGTGCTACTAAAACACAAAATGCACGTGATTTAGGTTGGCGGCTGCAATCCACAAAGCCTCTGAATCAGGAAGAACTCCATGTATGGACTCCACCTGTTCTACACAGGAGTCAGTCAGCTAGCGACCATCTTCGGATCCCTGAAGACACCAAATATAAATTCCAAGTAAAGTGAAATAGAATTGCTATAACCCTGAAGGGCACAACCCATATGATGATAGGTGACTAGGAAAGAGCGATTCTCTCTCTTCCTCTCTTGTGTTCACGGATGCACACGTATGTGCGCGCACACACACACACGCAGACTGTCTTATATACACACAACTACTGTCAGGTACGCACATATACAAACGCAAAGAGACCCCAAGACTCCGAGAGATAGATTCTACCAATACTATCATCATTTGCAGCAGAAAAAGAACTTCATCTAGAACAAGGCATCGTTGGTAGGGCTGTTAGGTGAGGTTTCAAGTCTATTCCTATCGTGAGTAGAGCCAGAGCTCAGCTCAGCGGTCAAGCCCAGTTCTGATGGCCAGGGCCCTGGGACCCTTGCTGTATCCTCCCTCGAGCAGAAAGCAGCAGCATTCTCAGGAACTCCATCTAACCATGGTCCATGGCAGGGGAGGTGATTCCAAAGCAAAAAGGGCACAGAGCGATAGTTTAAGACTGACTCCCAGAGCTAAGGTGCAGCCAGATAGGATGAATGCTTTGAAGAAGCCAGAAGCTCATTAGGAAGGAAAGTGGAGTTTTCCCTCACAAGGGGGAAGACAGAGGAGGTTTACAAGAAACCACAAATACCTGGCACTTGGGCTGGCGGAGGTTGAGGAAGGTGTTAGGTGATGAGTACCTCTGTGCAGATAGAAAATGCAAGAGTAGGACAAAGGCTCAACTGTGGCAGTAAAACCTTTAACTTATTTTATAGACTTTTCAATAGCATTTTTAAATAATTTATCTTTGTTAGGGAGAGATGTGTGCTTAGTTTAGGACCCACCACAGGAGGAAGCGATTTTGACCCTCAATTTTGTATTTCAAACTTAATTGACTGAGGTCTGATGACTTCCCTAGTTTATACTACACGCTTTCCTAGATAATTTTCTCTCTTCCCTAGGCTACTCTTTGAAGCTCTGATTATATTTACTATCAAAGGGAAATCACAAAAGAGACCCAAGGAAGAGGATGAGTTTGATTTAAGGAATTAGCTCCATAAAATTGTTTCAACTTTATTATAAACAATGGCCTCTAGGAATGAGATGAATCCGATCTGGAGGAAAGCAAGCAAGAATGTTCATCCAAAATAGGATTTTGTCTTACAGAATGGAATTAGCGAAGTCATAATTCAGTTCAATGACAGAAGATTCCCAGCTACCGTATTCCTGGCATCAATTCATTGCACAATTTTAAAAGAAATTAGATTAAAAATTGTACTTTTCTTCTCATCCTCACTTGTTTCTCATCTTCCTCTCCCCAACAATAAAAATGAGATATCCATGTATCCTAAGCTGATTAGGTTCTGGTTGATTCCTCCATATTGCTAATATTTTCCCCTTTTTATGAAAGACCTGATAAAAATTATCCTGACAATTACCCTGATGAGAAGAACAGATTCTGACAGAGCACCAGGGGAGGAAAAATTTTTCGTAAACAATCTCACTCTAGCCTCAAACTCATCCCATTAGCTCCGAAGAATGAGGCAACTAATTATACAAGAGGCTGTTGCCAGAATTTCCAACATGCTATAAACCCTTTAAATATAGGGACTGACAAACTGAATAATAAGTTCTTTCTTTACTTCACATATGGCCTGTGATCATGTTGCTGACTATTTCAAAACAACAGTATAGTAAAAACTAAAACAGAGCAGCGGCATAGGAGCTCTCCAGAGAAAAGGGACTGAAGGACGCACAGCTACGTAGCTACGTAGCATTCCATTTCCCGGGGTGTTTCAGGGCAGTGCTGAGAGGTAGAAAAAGCTAACTTGATGTTATAATTGAAGGAGGCCTGGCCTAGAATGACATCATGTCTGCAGGAGCAGTCAAACGAGTGGTTTTGTCCATACATCTTACCACATTGTTTTTCACTTTTGGTCATTTTGACGCCAAGCCTAAATAAATGAGGATTGAATATATCTATTTCCTGCATATCAACTAATTTTTATTAATTTGTCACTCATCAAATATTTTTTTAAAGTCTAAACAAAAGTCACATTATTCACTGTAAAGGCAGAACTGAACTCCTGGCTATTCTGAACAAGTAAACAAACCAACCAACTACTGAAAAAGATCCTGAGTCATATAAACACCAGTCAGAAGTTTTGTTGAAAGAACAAATGAACTAATCATAAGACGTGTTTGTTGTACTTAGGGTGACTATTTCTTTGAAGAAAGCATTTTCTATTATTGCGTAGAATTCTTCTTACTATAGATCATAAACGGGCATTAGCAATTTGACAATAAAGTATTAGTTGTTTTCTCAAAAAGGACCGATGTCTTTGGATGAAAAGAATGATAAAAAAAAAAAATTTGAGGGAACTGGAATATTATTTTAAGTATATTTCAAAATATTAAGATGAGCCAAAATAATTATAACTTAAGGGGAATCAACATTTTTGTTAACAGCTAATGTTTCTTAGGATTCATAGTGATCAGCTTGAATATTTTCACTCACATCTAGTGGCTATGTTGTTGCCTGTAATGTCAGAGAGCTGGGGCCCTATTATGGTTAGTCAGGCGGAGATGGTATTCCCCTAGGGGAAATTATAACAGTAAGTAAAAGTAATTGTATACTCGTCCAGGTTTGATTTGGCTTTAACTGAGATCAACAGATTTATTCCCTTTCAGATTATTACAGCCTCCTCCTGTACCATGGAATTCTTTTGAATGTCGTCAGTACCAGGGAACCCAATAGCTTGCAATGCCACCTTACTTTAGTCAATTATCACTCAAGTTGTTTTTAAATTGTGGAGACACAGGGAGTAGAGTCAAAACCTCTCTTTTTCCTGAGGTCAGTAGCTTTCCAGATTATCTGTGATTGTTTATTATCTATGGGGTTGTATAGTTTCCCCCCCTGAATTTTGTATTTTAATACAGGTAAACATCCCTTGTTCTAATTTATTAAAATTCAGATTAGTAAACGAGAAGAGCCCTAGGAGGTCTTTTTGTTTCAGGTCAGAGGTGAAGCATTTGTTTATAAAATTAAGGAGGCTCATTGTAACCACCTAGAAGGGTTGAAAAAGACACTTCTTAGCACGCAGCAGTCTTGGGAATTAAGACCCTCACAATTACTGGATTACAGATATCCTGGGCTTTATTTTTTCCCCATTATAAAAGCTTATCAGTTTGATTTTTTTGTTCAGTTACTGCTACTTAAAATACCATCTAGAAAGGTAATCCCCAGAATGGTGCTTTTATCGTTTGAAACTCAGAAAAACAGCAATATGATCTTTCAGTCTGTGTGTGTGTAGCAAAAGCTAGGTCACCTTCTTGGGGTTCAAGGTCAGCTTATCTTTATGTTAAATTTCTGCCTTTAAATAGAGAAGAAAGACAGGAAACGGGATGAAGCTTAGGCCCACAATTAACCAGTAGACTCACCCAGCCCTGGCTTAAATTGAATATTCACACATCACATTTTGCTTCTTTTCTAAAAGATTTTTAAGCATAAAAAGTAAGCTAAGAAGGAAAGGTAACAATAGATGCAGCCATGAAGATACCCACAGATATAAGAAACCTTGGAGGGCAGAGGCTTCTGTGAGCCAAGTTTGCTCTCCCATCCCCGGGGGGTTGCTTGTCTATTGAAAGGATAAAAAAAGAACTATGTGAAGGGAATGAGAGACATCTGACAGTAACATTCCAAATGAAGAAAGAGAATACAATAGTGAGTGAAGAAAAGGCTGATTGAGGAGACGAAAAGGATAATTAACTAAAAACACGTATTTTTCAAGGGACAAGTATCAGCTTGAGAGTAGGAAATGTTGAAAATATTATATTAATAGGATCATCGCAGCATATTGAATTGACATGTTTATCTCAGCCAACGTTAATTTGAAGAATGATATAATGGGTTCAGTTCAACTAAAAAAAAAAAAAAAAATTAGTATGTCAACTATGTACTGGTCACTACTGGTGCTGGAGAGAAAAAGAAGAGTAAAGCATGATCACTTCTCCTCTGGAAGTGGCATTCTCAGGATTATCAGACTATATACAGTTATTTTCCGTTTAACGTGGTAAGTGCCGAAACAGTATCAGGATGGGAATTTGAGGCAGACTACGGGGTCAAGAAAGATTTCTTAGAAGACAGAATGCTTGAACTGTCTTTCTTCAGATCAAAGCTCAACAGTGTTTAACTCTGTGCTATAGGGCAACTTGCATAATCCCTTTGAGCATGTTTCCTCATTAATTAGAAATGGTTGCAATAATACCAATCTCACAGGTTTGTTATGAGGATTAAAAGATTAAACAAATGAAGTGCTTTGCATGTTGTAAATGTTCGATAAATGTTTCTCTTCCTGTTCCCTGTAGGATCTTGAGATAGGAACAACTTAAGCTATTATTTCACAGATGGCCATGAAGGTTGGGTAACTTGCCCAGAGGCAGACTATTCATACTCACCAGCCACAGAAGTAGGTGTCCTCACTCCTAGCCTCACTGCAACGCCACATCATAATGAAGATTAAAGAATGACCATGATGGGAAGTGCTCCAGGAGGAAACGTATGCATGGTAAATATGGAGATACTTGAAGAAAGGAGGGAGGCTGTAGAAAATAAATCAAAATTAAAAAATAAAAAAGTGTAAATGGGAACTTAAGAAATCACAAATGGATCAAGAGTCATGCATGAGAATGACACATACAAATAATGTTCAACATGTTACCAAGAGTTGTTTTAAACATACTTGGATGTGGATGGAACTAGTATCAGCGGGCAACTGATAAGTTCAAGTTAAAAATCTAAGTTTGTGGAGCTTCTTTAAAATTGTTTAGGTGTAAATTATGATATTAAAATGTTCGTCTTTGAACATCTTGTGGAAAACGTACAATCGTTGAGTTTAATTTTTGGAAGTAACTTTGGAGTTCACCTAGTCCGGAGTTTCTCAACAGTAGTTTATTTGGGGCTGGATAATTCTTTGAATTCTTTGTTGTGGGAGGCTCTTGTGTACGATGTTTGCCAGCAGCATCCAGGGATTCCACCCACAAATGTCCCCAGCGTCAAACTTGTGCCATCTAAAAATGTGCCTAAGCATCGCCAAATGTCCCATGGGACAAAATTACCCCCAGTTGAGCATCACTGACCTTGTAAAATGTTTTATCCATTGTAGGAATTCATCCTTTCTGGTTCCTACCTCATTAAGGATTAGGAAAGTCTGCATTTTGAGCCTTCAACCTCCTATCTGAACAGCCCTAATCATTCGGACAGTTATTCTATTGAGTTGAAATCTGCTCTTGTACATTTTTGCCCCATTATATACACTTTTTCCCTCTTATAAATGCAGAACTTTTAATCCCTCTTCTGCTTTCAAATATTTGGAGGCATCTATCATGCTTCCTTTCTTATTCTCTTCTCCACTTTAACCTTTCCCAATTTCTTTAACCCACACTCTTGTTACATGATTTCGAGATCTCTCAATCTTTGTCTTCAGCTTCTGTGTGCTTTGATTTTGTTAACACCACTCATACCTAATGCTAGTTCCCTTACCCTCTCTTTGAAGGTAAAACACTCGCAAACCAGAGTGGTTATCTGATTTGCTCAAGTTCACATCCATAGGGAGGAGAAGGGTGGGACTAGGGCAGATCTCCTAATTCCTTTCCCACCACACACAGTCACTTACACCCTCACAAGCAAAGTGAGAGTTGCTGGGAGTGGAAACAGTTGTTCCTCACACTAAGCATTGTTTTTTCCTAAATCAAAATTTCCTCCAGAACCAATGGGAAATTGACAGGACAGAAACAGCACACACCTTCCATTAAGATTCCCTCAGAACGCTGAACACCTACCACCTGGGTCAAGCTGCTTCAAGAAATTGCATAAACCAAGTTACCTAAGTCTCCACTCCTCAATTTCCTCACCTCTAAATTAGATATCACAGTGGCACTTGGCTCTTACTGTGGCAGTCAAAAGTAACATAAATGTTAAATCAATATTATTATTAACCTAATTACAGATCAAAAATATTATTTTTCCTAGTTTCTTCTCATCCACTACACTGTGTACCATGGCCATAACATGAGGGGTGATGAGCTGGCTAAAGGAAGGAAAAGACAAAAGTGTAAAAGTGAAGAATGTGTATATTCAAGCAAGTCCAGGCTTACTAGATGCCAGATTTTGCCTAGGTAGCACATCCTGGGTGTAACCAAAGTCTTCATTTAAAAAGCTGTCAAAAAGAAGTAAAGAATTTAGGAGATTTTTAAAGTACAATGGGAGTCATGTGTCAGTAAACAGCCATTTCTATTGCAGTTATTTTCTTGATCTCAAGAGGTTTTTTTGTTTTGGGGGGTTTTGGTGGGGTTTTTGTTTGTTTGTTTTCTGGTGGGGTAGCAAGGGGGCTAAGTCACAGTCTCCCTGACATGAGAAAAAAAGGACAAACAGCCTATGCTCAGAACCAGTTCACTTTATCTCTGAGTTGGGAATCTTATTTATGAGACTGGATTAGCAAAAGATGGTACTATTTCTCAGGATCATTGATTAGTATTTTTAAGCCAGTTTGCTTCATTTCAAATTTTAACACACTGACAAAGAAGGTTCTCAGGGTCACAGTCTCCTCTGTATCCCTCGTTACGGGAAAATACTTTTGGGCTCCATCAGGATTAAATTTGCCTATGCATGAATCTCTTAAGACAACCTGGGCCTAACTGCCTCTAGGTTTTCTCTCAGTGGTCCTCTTTGCTTTTGCACTTTCCCTTATCGTAAAGCCTCCATTCTACCATGAAGTCAGCTCTTGATTACTCCAGCTCAGCAGGCGACTTCCCTGCAGTGACCTTCCACACAGGAAGTCCACGTGAAGACCAGGTGTAACTTCAAAAAGAAATGCGCGAAACTATCTGACTCTAGCTCATTATTTTTCACACTGTGCCACACTGTTGAGGACCAGGCCTTGGCCCCTGAACCCCAGGCCTTGGTGGTTCTTAATTTGGTTGCCCGGTTTTCTTCTACTGCTGGAGGTCTTTGAAGTTGACAACAGCATGCTCTCTGACGCCCTTGGAGAGCAGCACTCTGAGGTGTGGCTTGCTGGGCCCACTCAGTATATTACAATATTCAACTACATATTGGCACTGCAACAGTACATGTGTCTATAGGCATTTGGCACAAGTCAAGTGACACAGAGGTGTATTAAAGTACTGGGTATGTGTGAAATTTTAGCTACCCATTTTAGACTCCCTTCTGATTTGGGGAGAACCCCCCCCATTTCTGGAGTCTTGGCAGGAGACAGAGTTTTGACCCCTACTCATCCCTGACAGCTTTGGCACAGACACATGACATAGAATCAAGCAATATGGTGCTCCTGTTCAGGACTGAGGAACTCGAGAGTATGCTACTAATATGGAAAACATTCACATCAAAGGCAACAGAGTGGCGAAGTCAGCCATGAGGACAGACCATGCCCTAGGGCAGCAAAGCCAAGCGTGGCACTTAATTTATCCTGCAGCCTGACCTTGGGTGTGTTCTTCTATACATAGAGTGGCTCAACTATGCTTCCGGCCTCCTTTTCCCAGCTTCTGATCAATTCTGTGAATAGTCCGATATCCTTCCAATAAATACCCAACATGGTGCCATCTCTGACTAGCTGTGTGACCTTGACCAAGTCATCAAACCATCCTCATTAATGAACTGGGAAAATAACAGTACCTTCCTCTAAAGTGCTTAGCAGAATGCTGAGACACAGTAAATGCTAAATAAATGTTACCTATAGTCATTCATATCATTAAAACCCTGAATTTTTAGAAAAGAAACTTTGAGCTGGAACCCAAAGGATGAACGAGTTAACTAGCAAAGATGGGCAAGAAGGGCATTCCAGGACGAGATTAACCACATGGCTGAAAGCCCTGTGTTGGAAGGAAACATGGCATATTCAAGAACGAGGACTGCCAAGGGCCAAGGGACGAGTGGAGAAGCCTGGGACTGAGAAGGCAGGGGTGAGGTCCTACAGGGCTTACAGGTGATGTCAGTATATTTAAAATATGCTACGTGAGATAAGAAAGCATTGAGAGATCCAAGCAAGGTCATGCAAGTGGTTTTGTCTTAAGAAATATGCACTCTGGCTGCAGTTAGAAAAATGGGTTGGAAAGAACAACAAATGGTTGCAGGGATACTACTTAGAAGGCTATTATAGACGTCGAGGTATAAGATACTTGTAGACTGAATTAGGGACAGATTGTAGAGATGGAGAGAATTGGGTGATTTGAGGTATTTAGGATGTAAAGTTGACCATACAGCTTGTTACAGGGGCTGGCAAAGAACAAGGTCTCAGTAAACGGCAGTCAAAATGAAGGCTGACACCTTTTATGGGAATCAGTTTTTAATTTAAAACTGTATGTTACATAGTTGAAAGAAAAGGAAAGAAAAGGAGGCTGGGCATATCATCCAGTCATTTCAGAGGAATTTGGGTGGTTTCAAGGTCAGTTATGAGTCTAAGGAAGAGGACTTGATGTTTCTGAGGGAACCAAGGTTACTGATGCTTTCCTTTCTTCATGTATCATTAATTAGTGCTACATTGGCGACACAGAGCCAGAATCCCCAGTCCACCCAAGAGAATGTTATCACCACAAAGGAACCTCTAGACTCAACAGACCACATAGAGATCAAGAGATCATCTGGGGTAGGTCTGACTTTTTTTTTTTTAGTAACTTTACAATGTCAACAGAGACTTCCATATCCCTATGGAAGAGAAATGGCCTTCAAAATTTCAGAGGACTTGGCACCAACTGAGTCTCAAGACAATGTTATCATTTCTAAACTTGTGGTGATTACTAATCTCAAAGGCTCTGGCACAACAGTCTATCCTGTCATTGATGAAATTAGTTAATCAAAGTATACGTAAATACCTAGCATCTCCATCTCTCTCTTATATTCCTTATCTAGAGAGTATGGGGGTGCAACCACACATTCAACTATGATCTAAAGCTTCCTTATATCATTCAGAATCCAGGATTCTTAGATTTATTCATGAATTTATTTCTACATATTTAATGGACGTGTAGATACCAGGATTTGTGCTAAAAAACATCTTAGGTACACAAATGAATAAGACATTATCTTTCCATCAAGGAGCTCCCAGTCTAGTGAGTGAAAAAGAGACATGGAAATGGTTAATTACAATATAATATGTTTGAAATTTTGTTTTGTTTTTCTTTTTTTTACTGTGTCTGACTCTTCCCTCTACCTACCTTGTCAGTACTTAGTAAACAATTAAATGAGAGTAACCTCATCTAGTGCCATAGCTTCAGCTACCAGTTCTATGCATATGGTTCCCAAAACCTGAGTCTCCTAAATGAAGTTTTAATAGAAGTACTCCTCCAACCTAGAAACAATGTGAGAGCAAGAAATGTTTCTTTACATTGCCTCTTCAAAGTTCAACAGAGTATAACACACACAGCACATACTCAATAAAAGTGTGTTGAATGAATACATGCATAAATGAACAAAATGCAATGATTTCGGCACCGGTGGAAAAACTGCATAATGGTCTGCTGCTTCAGGATCACAGGCTATGAATAGTCCAGGACGCTTTGCCTAGGGTTAGAGCACATTGAGTACTGGGTTACCTCCTGGAAGTCGTTTTGCTAGCTTTTTCTTGGCCCAAAACGCCTTTCTCTCCTATCCACCTCTAGAAAATGGGAGCCCAAAGAGCTCTTTAGCACTTACAAAGCATGTTCATACTCATTTCTTATTTCATTCTCACTGAGGCACAAGAGACCTAGACAAGTGATGTATTTCTAGATGACAAAGCTAGTATGCTAGAGACCTGGGATGAGAGCCTGCATTTTCTGACTCCTGGTCCAGTGCATGTCTGTTACACAATTGCTGACATATATCTCCATCTGAATGCCTCAAAGAGTGCCAACAGACCTCTCAACCCGCTTCTCTTCCAAACACTTGGCCTTTCATTCAGTGGATTGTATTTAGTGAACATGTATGTTACCCAAGATGTACCAAAATTCCTGATATCAAGGAGAGACTAACCACATCATAATTTTTGCATTCCCTCTGCGAAATTACAGTCATAGACTGTGGGCAACAGCTTGGAGGGCTGATTCTTTCTGATAGCTCATGACTCAGGAAGCTGGTAGAGAAATGTCTATGGAAACTAGACAAAATGTATGATACTAAAGAATTGCCTTTTAATATTTTATAATTCCTCTATATAATTAAAGAAAAAATATACATTTTGTCCTTATTTAGCCAAGTCTAGTTTTCCCTTGAAGGGAAAAGAAGATGGGTACAATTTCATACTGAGGGAGTCAAATAGCAGATGGGAGGACCAATTTTATACGCCAGTTATACTATGGACATAAGAGATTCATTTTTCCATATTGAAAGATTAAATAAATGAATAAACAATAATAAGTGTATGAACTCTAGGTATGTAAGGGAATTTTCACAAAGGAGGTCAGTTATACATTATGTAAGAGGAAATCTTAATTCTTGATACTATCAGATTAACTGAAATAACAAGCAGATTAACAAGCAGATTCTTGGTTTTCTGTGTTGAAGGAATTAGGCATAAAACCAATATATATATACATATATATATATGTACACACACACATACACACACACACACACATATATAAATTTCTGTTCAGAGGAGTCACTTGTACTGCTTGCTTAATCTTCCTCATATTACAATTATTAGAGGGGCATGAAGTCAACTTTGATTGGCAAACTTAAGTAAACTTTCGTGTGGTCCTGCTCATTTTTGCTCCAGATAAAAACAAATCATACCTACTCGAGTTACATCACATAGAGATGCTAGTTATCCTTAACCCAGGCTACACAACATAATCACCAAATGAGACTTTAAAGACTACCGTTACTGCCTGGGCCCCATCCCAGACAAATTAAATCAGATTCTCCCTAGATAGGGCTTGGTGACATGTATTTTTTTTTTTAATGCTTCCCAAGGGCTTCTTATCTGTGGTCTGGATTAAGAAGTACTGAAACTCACCCACACCTCCTGGCCAGCCAGAATACAGGGGCTAACCAATACTTCTCAAACTTCAATGTGTCACAGGTCACCCTGGGAGCTTGTTAAAATGAAGATTCTGATACAGTAGGTCTGGGCTGGGGCCTGAGGTTCTGCCTTGCATGCTAGCTCCAGGAGATGCTGATGATGCTGTCTGTCCATACACCTGGAAAAGAAAGCACTAAACCACTCATAACTGTGGCCTTCTGCAAGCAGTTAAGGAAAGAGTGGACCTCTACAGAGACACCCTCAGCAATGACAAGAGCTGGCACACACCGACATGGCCATATTGGTTGTTAAAGTAACAAAAGTCTTTTGTCCAGATGGGTAAATATCTGTGGCTTTGAGCGCCCCGAACTGGCTAGCCTAGATTTTGTCCCAGGAAGCCCCACATGCCACAATCAATCTAGCAACTCCAGTGTTCATGTCTGCCTCATTAGGGAACCTTCAGAACTCTGCTTTGGCACTGATGGATTTTTTCCTTTCTGATTGTTCAGAGCCTTTGCGGAACTGGCTATTAAATCTTTTAAGTATCACTCGTGAGCACCATTCCAAGATATGATCCCTGGATGGGTCAGACCTAGAAAACTGTCCAATTGCTGCCTTCAGGTTCCATTGGTTGAAAGATGATCTATTCCATCACTAACGTGAGTGAGTTTTGATAAAAGACAACATGAGATCAGCAGGGCCTCAGGACAATAGACAAACTAGGTGAAAAAATATGAATTGGAGTAAAAAGGAGATCTAACAAAAGGGAAAAGAATGATTCATTATGCAAATTAATCATGAACAGGGAGACTGAATGAGAGGGAAACCTTGTTTTAACTAAAGATTAGAGATTCCACAGAACTGAAAAGAATAGGAAACATTTGTTCTACTGTCCTCAACATAAATCAGAGACCTAGCTAAAAAATTATGATAATTTACTCGTAAAATATTTTTACAAGGCTTTGCCTTACTTTAACAAACCAGTAATTGCAGTGTACCATATGTATTACAATAATCAGTTCCTAGAAAGTAAAATAGAGTATTTGGCTTTAAACATTTGTTTAGTTTGGTACTTATTTTTGTTCAATTATTATTTAAAAAAACAAGTTTCCAGATTAGTAGTTTTAACTCAGTGTCTCTAACATGTCAAGAATTTTAAGAAAAACTACAAAAATCCTAGATCTTTATTTTTTGTATATTTCATCCCAGTCTAACTAATCAAGAAACAAAATAAGAAAAACAACATGAAAAACCAAAGCTAATTGAAGATGTATGCCTGGGTTCTTAGGAAACTTCTTTGAGAAAAACAATTCTGAGATTCCTTGACAACTTGACAACGCTTGTTTAATAGAATAAACCTACAGTGTAGCTCTTCTGTCTTAATGCTGCAGTATTTTTAGTAGTTTTAACTCTCTACCTAATTGGGGCCACAGAGTCATCATAATGTATTATGTGCAGATAGTGTGTGTTTAAAGCACCTAAAATCTATCCATTAGGGCTGACTTTGCAGCCAGTCTCCTAATAATTCTAGGTGCATGGTTTTAACAAGCTATAGCCATCTATCATGTGCATTACCCTGAATAATTTTTGTTTCACTTATATTTACATTAACTTGTACTTTACCTTGAATTTTTTTTAAAGCACCACCTAATTGTTAATGTGATTTCTGACTTTATTTTTCTCTTTTCCTACGGCTCTAAATCAAATACTGTGTTATTGGTAACATACTTGACAAAGAAGGCTTTTGAAGCTCAGAAACATGTATGGCAAATTACCGACAACCAAAAAACTATTTTCCACAGCTTTCCCCGCTTTTCTGCAAGGGGCATCCCCCTTTGCTAGCACTTCTAATATCAGGACCTGAAAATCCTCCCACCATATGTCAGAGATATTTGATCTTTTTCTGTCTAAGCCTGTGGTAGGGCTTATAGTTCACACTGTCTGCTATGTCTGATTCTTCCTCAGGGGAGTCTGATTTCACATTCTAACTGCCCTAAATAGAGTTTAGAAATAGCTCCTTCTTGCTAGACTCAGAAAAGAACGGCCATGAAGAATAAAAAGAGAAACACAAGCGGTGTCCCCATAACTAAAATGCAGACATCCCTGCATGACCAGCTCTGCTATCTGACCATCTGCAGCTCTTGCAGCTACCTCCTTCAGCTGTGTAATCACCCATCTCAAATACAAGCAGAAATCCAGTGTCAGGCTTGCCAAGCATGGAGAGATGGAGCACAGAAGCAGACATTTCCAGCCCCCTGCTTACTACAGAAATTTATCTGAAACCTTTCTAATAAATCAAATAGAAAAATGTTTTTAAAATGTAATATAGTATTTAAAAAAAAAACAGATTCCTTGAGTTTTATAAATAGTGCATCCGGATTCAAAAGATACATGTCGCTATCAAACAGGAGGCAGTTTCCATTTTCCTCTCCACTTGCTCCTGACTTCTGTCTCCTCTTAGAGGGACTGGCGGGTGGTGCCCCTCCTACTGTTACTCGAAATGAATGGTCCTGTGATGGCAGATGAGATCTTTGTGGCTTCTGGTGTAAACTTTTCTTGTTATGTTTTTAACCCTAGCAAAGGCTAATTTAACCACATGTTGCCATCCTGAAATTGTGGGCAACTGGGACTTGTAGTGAATGAATAAAATTCCTTTCACACCCACCACGAGCCCCAACTACATCCCTGTGCAAATTTTGAAGGGTATATTTTAATTCCCAGGCAACAGAAACAGACTGACCAAGGTGGTATTCAGGATAGAGCACAGATGCAAAAGACAAAAGGACTCCACTTGGGCCAAGATTGTTTTCCACTAGGATGGGGACGAGATCATGTCAGAGATATTAAAGAAAATAACTGGGTCTTAAGGACATCTGGCTGAGTATTATTGTATTAGAAGGAGGAATAGAGAGGCTGCTCAGACCTGCAGTCAGTGAGGCTTTTGGAGGCAGGGATATTTTGTACCCTACTTTCCTCTTTCTCCCTTCCCCTCTCCCTCCCCCTGCCAACCCTCAAACTTTTAGCGCTGTCAGGTACAACACATAAGATCCAACCTTTTTACAGAGAAAAGGGTTCTGTTGTTCTACCAGAGAGGGCGGACAAGCCAAAAGAAAATACACAAATGACCTTCACTCAAAGGACTTTTGCATTATGTATTTTTGACCAATGTCTTAGAATTTGTATCTATTTTACTAAAATAACTTTCTTCACAATAAACGAGAAGAAATGAGATCTTCAAATCATCTCCACTCAAATGGTGGAGTAAGAGGATCCTGAGCTCACCTCCTCCCATAGACACATCAAAACTACATCAAGGGCTTCCCTGGTGGCACAGTGGTTGAGAGTCCGCCTGCTGATGCAGGGGACATGGGTTCGTGCCCCGGTCCGGGAGGATCCCACATGCCGCGGAGCTGCTGGGCCCGTGAGCCATGGCCACTGAGCCTGCGCTTCCGGAGCCTGTGCTCCACAAAGGGAGAGGCCACGACAGTGAGAGGCCCATGTACCGCAAAAAAAAAAAAACTACATCAAAACTACAACTACATATAGAACAACTGTCTCCAAGAATGACCTGAAGACCAGCAGAACAGCTCATCTACAACAAAGGATATAAAGAAAAAACCACACTGAGATGCGTAAGAGGGGCAGAGATGTGATCTAACCAGGACGCACACCCCCAACACAGTGACCAACAAGTGGGAGGGAATATTACAAAGGTAGAGGTCCTCCCTAAGGAGTGAGGAATACAAGCCCCTTGTTGGACTCCGCAGCCTGGGGGACTTGCTTTGGGAAGACAAGCTCTATAACATCTGGCTTTGAAAACCAGAAGCAGGGCTCATATCCAGGAGAGCCACGGGGCAGTAGGAAATTGAGGATTGCTCTTCAAGGGCTCATGCACAAACTCATTCACTTTTAGTATCAGTACAGAGACAACAGTTTGAAAAGTTCCCCTGTACATGAAGGGAGATCCATTTCGCTAACTTTAGTGTGAATGAAGAAGTAGCAGAGATCTGTTGGAACTTACTCCAAGGACTGAAGCACTAGCAAGCACTATTTTTTGCTCTTTTTAAATTTCTTCTATCTAGATGCCCGAGTGCTATTGGGTGCCATTTCTGATATTCACCATCTACCTTGCTAGCACCACTCACCATACCCCAGTGTACCCATGCAGGTCTGCCCGGCCCAACTGACCTGCCCAGGCTGGTACCCCTTCAAAGTGGCTCCCACCCAACCACACCCAGCAGGTAGGTTCAGCTGATTCTACACCCCCCACACAAAGTAGTCCTCATCCCAGAGGACCAGCCTTACCCACCAGCTCACACACAGCAGCCAGGGTCAGACCCCACAGCCATCCAGCCAGGGGACCAGCCCCAACACAAAGCACACCACAGCAACCACAGCACCACCACAACAGGAGGGTACACACACCTGACACAGGGGACACCAACGGAGCACCAGGCTCTGGTGACCAGTGGAGATTACTCTCGTGGGCCTCACAGGAAATGTTCCACATAAGGCCACTTTAAGACTATGAAACATAGCTGATTAACCTAATACATACAAACATATATAAAGTCAGGCAAAAGTGAGAAGAAAGGAATGTGTTCCAATAAAAGAATAAGACAAAACCTCAGAAAAAGAACTAAACACAACAGAGATAAGTAATCTACCTGAATTCAGTGTAATGGAAAAAAAAAACTCATGAACTTGGGAAAAGAATGGATGAACACAGTGAGACCTTCGACAAACAGAAAAGAGAATAAAGAACCAGAGGAGGAGCTTCAAGATGGGGGAAGAGTAAGATGTGGAGATCACCTTCCTCCCCACAAATACATCAGAAATACATCTACATGTGGAAAAACTCCTACAGAACACCTACTGAACGCTGGCAGAAGAACTCAGACCCCCCAAAAGGCAAGAAACTCCCCACTTACCTGGGTAGGGCAAAAGAAAAAAGAATAAACAGAGACAAAAGAATAGGGATGGGACCTGCACCAGTGGGAGGGAGCTGTGAAGGAGGAAAGGTTTCCACACACTAGGAAGCCCCTTCGCGGGCAGAGACTGCGGGTGGCAGAGGGGGGAGCTTTGGAGCCGCGGAGGAGAGCGCAGCAACAGGGGTGCGGAGGCCAAAGTGGAGAGATTCCCGCACAGAGGATCGGTGCCGACCGGCACTCACCAGCCCAAGAGGCTTGCCTGCTCACCGGCCGGCGCGGGCGGGGCTGGGAGCTGAGGCTTGGGCTGCGGTCAGAGTGCAGGGAGAGGACTGCAGTTGGTGGCGTGAACACAGCCTACAGGGGGTTAGTGCACCATGGCTAGCCGGGAGGGAGTCCGGGGAAAAGTCTGGACCTGCCAAAGAGACAAGACTTTTTCTTGCCTCTTTGTTTCCTGGTGCACGAGGAGAGGGGATTAAGAGCGCCGCTTAAAGGAGCTCCAGAGACGGGCACGAGCCGTGGCTATCAGTGCGGACCCCAGAGACGGGCATGAGACGCTAAGGCTGCTGCTGCCGCCACCAAGAAGCCTGTGAGCCAGCACAGGTCACTATCCACACCTCCCCTCCCGGGAGCCTATGCAGCCCGCCACTGCCAGGGTCCCGTGATCCAGGGACAACTTCCCTGGGAGAACGCACGGTGCGCCTCAGGCTGGGGCAATGTCATGCCGGCCTCTGCCACCGCAGGCTCGCCCCGCATTCCGTACCCCTCCACCCCCCCGGCCTGAGTAAGCCAGAGGCCCTGAATCAGTGGCTCCTTGAAACCCATCCTGTCTGAGCGAAGAACAGACGGCCACAGGCGACCTACACGCAGAGGCGGGTCCAAATCCAAAACTGAACCCCAGGAGATTTGCAAACAAAGAAGAGAAAGGGAAATTTCTCCCAGGAGCCTCAGGAGCAGCGGATTAAATCTCCACAATCAACTTGATGTACCCTGCATCTGTGGAATACCTGAATAGACAACGAATCATCCCAAATTGAGGAGGTAGACTTTGGGAGCAACGATATATATATTTCTTCCCCTTTTCCTCTTTTTGTGAGTGTGTATGTGTATGCTTCTGTTTGTGATTTTGGCTGTATAGCTTTACTTTTCCCATTTCTCCTAGGGTTCTGTCTATCCTTTTTGTTTTTTCTTTATTACTTAAAAAAATTCTTTTTTCTTATTAATTATTTTTTTATTTTAATAACTATTTTATTTTATTTTGTCTTCTTCTTTCTTTCTTTTCTCCCTTTTCTGAATGGTGTGGATGACAGGCTCTTGGTGCTCCAGCCACGTGTCAGGGCTGTGCCACTGAGGTAGGAGAGCCAAGTTCAGGACACTCGTCCACAAGAAACCTCCCAGCTCCACGTAATATCAAATGAAGAAAATCTCCCAGACATCTCCACCTCAACAACAAGACCCAGCTCCACTCAACGAACAGCAAGCTACAGTGCAGGACACACTATGGCAAACAACTAGCAAGACAGGAAGACAACCCCATCCATTAGCATAGAGGCTGCCTAAAATCATAATAAGGCCACAGACACCCCAAAACAAACCACCAGACGTGGACCTGCCCACCAGAAAGATAAGATCCAGCCTCATCCACCAGAACACAGGCACTAGGCTCCTCCACCAGGAAGCCTACACAACCCACTGAACCAACCTTAGCCACTGGGGACAGACACCAAAAACAAAGGGAACTATGAACCTGCAGCCTGCAAAAAGGAGACCCCAAACACAGTAAGACAAGCAAAATGAGAAGACAGAAAAACACACAGCACATGAAGGAGCAAGGTAAAAACCCTCCAGACCTAACAAATGAGGGGGAAATAGGCAGTCTACCTAAAAAATAATTCACAATAATGATAGTAAAGACAATATAAAATCTTGGAAATAGAATGGAGAAAATAAAACAGATGTTTCACAAGGACCTAGAAGAACTAAAGAGCAAACAAACAGAGATGAAGAACACAATAAATGAAATTGAAAATTCTCTAGAAGGGATCAATAGCAGAATAACTGAGGCAGAAGAACGGATAAGTGACCTGGAAGATAAAGTAGTGGAAATAACTACTGCAAAGCAGAATAAAGAAAAAAGAATGAAAAGAATTGAGGACAGTCTCAGAGACCTCTGGGACAACAATAAACGCACCAACAGTTGAATTATAGGGGTCCCAGAAGAAGAAGAGAAAAAGAAAGGGACTGAGAAAATATTTGAAGAGATTATAGTGGAAAATATCCCTAATATGGGAAAGGAAATAGTTAATCAAGTCCAGGAAGCACAGAGAATCCCATACAGGATAAATCCAAGGAGAAACAAGCCAAGACACATATTAATCAAACTATCAAAAATTAAATACAAAGAACAAATATTAAAAGCAGCAAGGAAAAACAATAAGCAAAACATAAGGGAATCCCCATAAGGTTAACAGCTGATCTTTCAGCAGAAACACTGCAAACCAGAAGGGACTGGCAGGACATATGTAAAGTGATGAAAGAGAAAAACCTACAACCACGATTACTCTACCCAGCAAGGATCTCACTCAGATTTGATGGAGAAATTAAAACCTTTACAGACAGGCAAAAGCAAAGATAATTCAGCACCACCTAACCAGCTTTACAACAAATGCTAAAGGAACTTCTACAGGCAGGAAACAAAAGAGAAGGAAAAGACCTACAATAATAAACCCGAAACAATTAAGAAAATGGTAATAGAAACATACATGTTGATAACTACCTTAAAGGTAAATGGATTAAATGCTCCATCCAAAGACATACACTGGCTGAATGAATATGGTCACCTTCTTTTTGATAAATGAGCCAAGTACATAGAGTGGAGAAAGACAGCCTCTTCAATAAGTGGTGCTGGGAAAACTGGACAGCTACATGTAAAAGAATGAAATTAGAACACTCCCTAACACCATACACAAAAATAAACTCAAAATGGATTAAAGACCTAAATGTAAGGCCAGACACCATCAACTCTTAGAGGACAACATAGGCAAAACACTCTATGACATAAATCACAGCAAGATCCTTGTTGACCCACCTCTTAGAGAAATGGAAATAAAAACAAAAATAAACAAATGGG
>NW_020173108.1:2057730-2058340 GCF_003031525.2 Neophocaena asiaeorientalis asiaeorientalis
GCCTGCCGACGCAGGGAACACGGGTTCATGCCCCAGTCGGGGAGGATCCCACATGCCGCGGAGCGGCTAGGCCCGTGAGCCATGGCCACTGAGCCTGCTCGTCTGGACCTGTGCTCCACAATGGGAGAGGCCATAACAGTGAGAAGCCCACATACCGCAAAAAATAAAATTAAAAATCTATAAACAATAAATGTTGGAGCAGTTGTGCAGAAAAGGGAACCCTCTTGCACTGTTGCTGGGAATGTAAATTGATACAGCCACTATGGAGAACAGTATGGACGTTCCTTAAAAAACTAAAAATAGAACTACCATATGACCCTGCAGTCCCACTACTGGGCATATATCCTGAGGAAACCATAATTCATAAAGAGTCATATACCAAAATGTTCATTGCAGCTCTATTTACAATACCCAGGACATGGAAGCAACCTAAATGTCCATCAACAGATGAATGGATAAAGAAGATACGGCACATATATACAATGGAATATTACTCAGCTATAAAATGGAACAAAACTGAGTTACTTGTAGTGAGGTGGATGCACCTAGAGTCTGTCATACAGAGTGAAGTCAGAAAGAGAAAAACAAATACCGTATGCTAACACATATA
>NW_020173108.1:2058458-2058714 GCF_003031525.2 Neophocaena asiaeorientalis asiaeorientalis
AGAAAGTGGTATGGACATATATACACTACCAAACGTAAAATAGATAGCTAGTGGGAAGCAGCCACATAGCACACGGTGATCAGCTCGGTGCTTTGTGACCACCTAGAGGGGTGGGATAGGGTGGGTGGGAGAGAAGGAGATGCAAGAGGGAAAAGATATGGTGACATATGTGTATGTATAACTGATTCACTTTGTTATAAAGCAGAAACTGACACACCATTGTAAAGCAATTATACTCTAATAAAGATGCTAAAAA
>NW_020173108.1:2062378-2062886 GCF_003031525.2 Neophocaena asiaeorientalis asiaeorientalis
GGTGTTTGAGAGTCCGCCTGCCGACGCAGGGAACACGGGTTCATGCCCCAGTCGGGGAGGATCCCACATGCCGCGGAGCGGCTAGGCCCGTGAGCCATGGCCACTGAGCCTGCTCGTCTGGACCTGTGCTCCACAATGGGAGAGGCCATAACAGTGAGAAGCCCACATACCGCAAAAAATAAAATTAAAAATCTATAAACAATAAATGTTGGAGCAGTTGTGCAGAAAAGGGAACCCTCTTGCACTGTTGCTGGGAATGTAAATTGATACAGCCACTATGGAGAACAGTATGGACGTTCCTTAAAAAACTACAAATAGAACTACCATATGACCCAGCAGTCCCACTACTGGGCATATATCCTGAGGAAACCATAATTCATAAAGAGTCATATACCAAAATGTTCATTGCAGCTCTATTTACAATACCCAGGACATGGAAGCAACCTAAATGTCCATCAACAGATGAATGGATAAAGAAGATACGGCACATATATACAATGGAATATTA
>NW_020173108.1:2063098-2094375 GCF_003031525.2 Neophocaena asiaeorientalis asiaeorientalis
GAATGGACTTGAGGACATGTGGAGGGGGAAGGGTAAGGTGGGACAAAATGAGAAAGTGGTATGGACATATATACACTACCAAACGTAAAATAGATAGCTAGTGGGAAGCAGCCACATAGCACACGGTGATCAGCTCGGTGCTTTGTGACCACCTAGAGGGGTGGGATAGGGTGGGTGGGAGAGAAGGAGATGCAAGAGGGAAAAGATATGGTGACATATGTGTATGTATAACTGATTCACTTTGTTATAAAGCAGAAACTGACACACCATTGTAAAGCAATTATACTCTAATAAAGATGCTAAAAAAAAGACCAAAAAAAAGTAAAATAAAAAAAAATGGAATCAGATTGTACTTAATCCACATAGTACTATGAAATAAACACAAATTCTACTTCAAAAGAAAATGGTCAGAATGTCCTAGGGGTAAGACGGGAATAAAGATGCAGACCTACTAGAGAATGGACTTGAGGACATGGGGAGGGGGAAGGGTAAGTTGGGACAAAGTGAGGGAGTGGCTTGGACATATATACACTACCAAATGTAAAATAGTTAACTAGTGGGAAGCAGCCACATAGTACAGGGAGATCAGCTCGGGGCTTTGTGACCACCTAGAGGGGTGGGATAGGGTGGGTGGGAGAGAGGGATATGCAAGAGGGATAAGATATGGTGACATATGTATATGTATAACTGATTCACTTTGTTATAAAGCAGAAACTGACACACCATTGTAAAACAATAATACTCTAATAAAGATGTTTAAAAAAGACAAAAAATAGTAAAAATAATAATAATGGAATCAGACTGTACTTAATCCACATAGTAATATGAAATAAACACAAATTCTATTTCAAAAAAAAAAAAAAAAGAACCAATCAGCTGAAGAATACAATACTGAAATGAAAAATACATGAAATGGAATCAACAGCTGAAGATGATGAAGAACAGATCAGTGGTCTGGAAGACAAACAAAAAATAGTAAAAATAATAATAATGGAATCAGACTGTACTTAATCCACATAGTAATATGAAATAAACACAAATTCTATTTCAAAAAAAAAAAAAGAACCAATCAGCCGAAGAATACAATACTGAAATGAAAAATACATGAAATGGAATCAACAGCTGAAGATGATGAAGAACAGATCAGTGGTCTGGAAGACAACATAGTGGAAATCACTAAATTGGTACAGCAAAAGGAAAAAAATATTTTTAATAAATGAGGATAGTTTAAGGGATCTCTGCAACATCACGCATAAGAACATTTGCATAATAACGGTCACAGAAATAGCAGAGAGAGAGAAAGGGACAGTAAACGTATTTGAAAAAATAATGGCTGATAACTTCCCAAACTTGGCAAAATAATCATGTATCTAAGTCTAGGAAGCACAGAGAAACCCTAAAACAGAAAAAAGATACTATAAAAGAGCAAATTAAAGGCCAATACCACTGATGAAATAGATACAAAAATCCTCAATAAATCATTGCCCAACCAAACTCAACAATACGTTAAAAGAATCACACATTATGATCAAGTGGGATTTATTCCAGGGACACAAGGATGGTTCTACATCTGCAAATAAATCAACATTATTCACATTAACAAAACAAAGAATAAAAATCATACAATCATCTCATAGGTGCAGAAAAAGCATTTGATAAAATTTAACATGCATTTATGATAAAAACTCTCAACAAAGTGGATATAGAGGGAACGTACCTCAACATAATAAAGGCCATTTATGACAAACCCACAGCTAACATCATACTCAGTGGTGAAAATCTGAAAGATTTTCCTCTGAGTTCAGATTATGACAAGGATACCAACCCTCAAGGAAAACAAGAAGTAAAGCTGTCACTGTTTGAAGGTGACATGATACTACACACAGAGAATCCTAAAGATACTACCAGAAAACTACTAGAGCTAATCAATTAATATGCCAAAGTAGGATACAAAATTAATGCACAGAATCTCTTGCATTCCTAAACTCAGTGGTGAAAATCTGAAAGATTTTCCTCTGAGTTCAGATTATGACAAGGATACCAACCCTCACCAAACTAATATTGGAAGTCCTAGTCATAGCAATTAGGCAAGAAAAAGAGAGAAAAGTGCATCCACATTAGAAAGGGAGATGTAAAACTGTAACTATTTGCAGATGACATGCTACTATATATAGGAACCCTAAAGACTACACCAAAAACTATTAGATCTGACAAATTAATTTAGTAAAGTTGCAGGACACAAAATTAATATACAGAAATCTGTTGAATTTCTATATACTAAGAAAAAAGTATCAGTAAGAAAAATTAAGAAAATAATCCAATTTACAACCACATCCAAAAGTATAAAATACCTAGGAATAAATTTAACCAAGGAGATGAAAAACATGTACTGTAAAAACTATAAGATGTCAATGGAAAAAATTAAAGACAATGCAAATAAATAGAAAGACATACTGTTCTCATGGATTGGAAGAATTAATATTGTTTAAAATGTCCATACTACCCAAAGCAATATACAGATTCAGTGTAATCCCTAACAGAACTCCAATAAACTTTTTCACAGAACCAGACAAAATAATCTTAAAATTTGTATGGAAACACAGAAGACCCCAAATAGCCAAAGCAATTACAAAACTAGAGGTATCATACCACCTGACTTCAAACTACACTACAAAGCTACAGTAATCAAAACAGTATGGAACTGGTTAAAAACAGGCACATAGATCAAAGGAACAAAACAGGATAGAGGACACAGAAATAAACCAAACACATATGGTCAATCTACCCCTAAAGAGGTACAAATATACAATAAAGAAAAGACAGTCTCTTCAATAAATGGTGTTGGGAAAACTGGACAGCTACACGCAAAAGAATCAATCTGGACTACTATCTTACAACCTGTACAAAAATAAACTTAAAATGGTTTAAGAAGACTTGAATGTAGGACCTGAAACCATAACACTCCTAGAAGAACGCATAGGCAGTCAGCTCCTTGACACTGATCTTAACGATTTTTTTTGTATATGTCTGCTCAGGCAAGGGCAACAAAAGCAAAAATAAACAAATGGGACTATGTCAAACTAAAACACTTTTGCTTATCTAAGGAAACCAGAAACAAACAAAAAGGCTGCCTACTGAATGGGAGAAGATATTTGCAAATCATATAAGTGATGAGTCCATATGCAGAATGTATAAAGAACTCATACAACTTAATATAAAAAAAAGCCAAACAACCCAATCTAAAACGGGGCAAAGGACCTGAACAGACATTTTTCCAAAAAAGACATACAGACGCCCAACAGGCACATGAAAAGACGCTCAACATCACTACTTATCATGGAAATTCAAATCAAAACCACAAGGAGACATCACTTTACACCAGTCAGAATGGCTATAAACAAATGGACAAGAAAAAACAAGTGATGCTGAGGATGTAGAGAAAAGGGAACTCTCGTGCACTACTGCTAGGAATCTAAATTGGTGCAGTCAACGTGGAAAACAAGATGGTGGTTCCTCAAAAAATTAATAGAACTACCATATGATCTAGCAATTCCACTCCTGGGTATTTATTGGAAGAAAACAAAAACACTAATTCAAAAATATTTTTGCACCCCTCAGTTCACTGCAGTATTATTTATAATATCCAAGATATGGTAGCAACTGAAGTGTCCATCAATTGATGAACGGATAAAGAAATTATACACACACATGCACACATGCACAATGGAATATTATTTAGCCATTAAAAAGAAAGATATCTTGTCATTTGTAACAACATGGTTGGACCTAGCGGGTATTATGCTAAGTAAAATAAGTCAGACAGAGAAATACAAATACCATATGATTTCACTTATATATGGAATCTAAAAAGCAAAATAAATGAACAAACAGAACAGAAAAGATTCATAGATACAGAAACCAAACTGGTGATTGCCAGGAAAGAGGAGAATGCGGGGATGAGGGAAATAGGTAAAGGATATTAAGAAACACAAAGTTCCAGTTATAAATAAGTCATGGGGATGTACTACACAGAATAGGGAATACAGTCAATAATATTGTAATAACTTTAAAGGGTGACAGATGGTAACTAAACTGATTGTGGTGATCATCTCATAATGAATTTAAGTGTTGAATAACTATGACGTACACCTGAAACTAATAACATGGTTTGCCAATTATACTTCAATTTAAAATAAATAAAAATAAAATGAAGAAAGATTGACTCTACAGCAAAGCTCACCTCCCTACTCACCCTGAATGCAACCTCTTGGGAGGAGTACATAAAAAAGTAACATTGCTGTTCAGCATTTTTATATTTTAAGTGGTGTTTAACCTTCTACAACTGCCCAAGTTATTTCTCTTGGAGAAGTGATAGACATTAGAATGTTTGTGCAATTCACAACATTGTGGTCAATGTTGGGGTCAGTTGGGATAAAAATGTTCCTGGAAATTAAATGATTTAGAAAAGCATGGGGAGAGAAAAAAGAAACAGAAAGTAATAGATAATATGCTTATTCTCTGCCACACATATGCATAGAAGGATCAGCTTTACATGGACTTCTCCAGAGGGACAAACACACACTTTAAGCCAGAATGTATTTGCATTGTGGTACAGCCTTCTTATTTAATACATTTCCACCTCATGTCCTACTTACGTAGGTAGGGGAGGAGTGGTGATAATGAAGGGAATTTAGTGGGGAAAGATACTACCTTATCATTTAAACTTCAACTTTCCCAGTTTCCACTGCTGAATATTTAAAGCAATAACTTGGCCATTGTAATACGATATGGCTTCTCAAAGATTTATAAGGAAAGATTGGGCTGTCCCATAACTGAAGTATTCTGGTTTCTTTTGACAGTTTTATTTCTCATTGTATCTTAACTATTTCAACCTGTTATGCACGGTGCTCTAGAAGACATAATGAAAATACTGAGAGATCTATCTTCACTCAGATTCCTAGAAAACAAAATAGGACTCTAAGATTGTGAGGATAGAACCAAGTCATTTCAGCCAAGTGGTCACTCTGTGCAGCCTCTTGGAAAACGTCCTTCTGGTCTTCCCCTTGGCGATCGCTCCGAGTTTTATATTTTTTGGCCTATTATTTCACGTGCTTTCCTATTTACAGTCTTAATATTGAACGTCCAAACAATGCAGAGACATATAGAGCAAGAGACAAACTAAAATGCCTTTAGAAGCCAGGCTGGTGGCATAAATGTGTGAAGCAATCCAGCTGGTGAGGGCCCTCCCACCCGCTGGAGAACACGTTCAGCCTCAAAGCTTGGCATTTCAATTCATAAAGCTCAACAATAACAACAATATCACTCCTGACCAAAGTGAGTCTAAGAACCCACAAGCTGTCAACTTCAACAAAGTAGTAAGGGCCTCCTTCACATCCCTGCCCAGAACTACTACACATTAAATAATTTCAGAATATCGCTTATTCACTTTCATGTATATGCTCATGTGCTATGTGTGTCTATGCTTATACGTGTGTCTATGCTTATATATGTGTTTGCTTAGATGATATCATACCATTTAAAAGGTATCAGGCATTAAAAACTAAATAGCGAGACAGTACACAAGAGAAAGTACTCATGTGGCCAAGGCATGTTGCCTCAGATGCCTTGACAAGAAAAGAATGGACTGAATAAGATTTGTGTAGGTTTGCAAATATCACGTGACTCGGTGCATTAAATATGGACTTACGTAGAAAACAGAGCCTAAAGCAAAAGGATGGAAGATGAGATATGTGCCCCCAAAGGCAGCAGGAAATTGTTGAGGAAGATGGCTCAGATTCTGAGTTCCAGTGGGACAGAGAAATTCAGGTAAAGTTAGGTCAGTGAAAATGAATTGACCCCATTTGTAAAAGAGAAAATCATAATGGCACAGAGGTCCATATGATGAAAGAAGGTCACTGATTTTTTTTAAGGTTAATGCATCAAAGTAAGAGAAGGAGAAAGCAAAGCAAATTCCAGTGCTAAATAAAGAAGCTAGAATTGAATTTAAAGGCACAAGGATTGGAAACTTTACAAGTGAAGGCTTTCAGAAAAAACTAAATCCCAAGGAACCACCAACAATTCTACAGCTGGTGAGCTTCAGACCTTAGATATTTTTTTAAATGATATTCATTATGAATATTCAGATATATATTCTCCAGCCCTGTATTAAAATGCTGCATCTTTTCATTTCCACAGTAAGTTCTTTCTCCCTCTTTCCTTCTCTTCCCCAAAGAAACATGGGCTAAGAGCAACTAATAAAAAGTGTTAACCATGCCCTAGGTATGTCATTGATGAAGTCACAAGGCTAAGCAGAGATCTTCCTAGCTTTTCCTTGTCAAAGGGTAGTAACGCACCTAAAATGATCTGAATCTGTTTCTTGCTCTGATGACATCTATTCAGCTCTTTTAAATGGTATGCTTATTGTAACCCTCACACCTGACCTTCAGTCCTCCTTTGGATATGTGGCAAAATTACCATCTTCTTACTCCACTTTTGCCAGAAGACCTCCCATGGTTAATCTGTCAGAACCTCCCTGGATGCAAAATGCTGAGAAGGTGGGGTCTCCAGTCTCTCCCAAGCAAGCCCGTTTCTCTCTCATCTTAAAGCTCAGGTTAACGTGTAATTTAGTCTATAGCCGTTCCGTAACTTTAAAGGTTGGGCTGGCTGCCTTTAAAGTGATCCGTGAATCCATGTTTCAACCATAAACTTTAAATGTTGTACATCTGCATTCTAACCTAAAGCAGCCTTAAATACAGCAGCCGGCAGCAGGCTATGGCTCTCACTGCCTGCCAACGGATCCAGTCATTGGTGTGTTCACAGCCTTGGAGTTATTGCTGCTCTAACAACTGAATTCACGTTTGTTCTTAACTTCAAGCTGATGGGTTTACTTGGCTGTCCTAGTGTTTATTTCTTCCAAAGCTTTTGTTGTATTTCTTTGACAGTCTCTTATTTCGCATTTTCTCCAAGGGACCAAGAGGTCAACAGACGTAATTTCAAGGGCTCGTTCTGACTGTCTGTATAGTAGCAATACACAAGGAAAACTGTATCTGGGTGGTATTTAGAGCTGTGATATGTCAGCTAAGGACAGGAAATTAAGTTAGGGTAATCACTCAGCTCTAACAAGCTTTGTTGTACTTGGGTATTGAGGCATAAAATACTAGACTTTTTGGTCCTGGCAACTGTCTCGTTATCTTTTCTTCTCATTACCCTACAGTCAGTTAACCATGGTTAACTAGATTCCGTGTTTTCATATTAGGCGAAACATCTTATAGACCTTCTCTTCTCCTTTCTAACTCCACTTCCTTTTGTTACACAAATAGCTCCTCCCCTGCATTGTTGCTTCTCCAATCTACCCCACACAATTCTGTCAAATTAATTTCCTCATGCTCTGTTTTGCAATCCCATGCTTAAAAACCTCCACGGGTCCTGATTTGCCACTAAAGAAGTTCTCCCTGCAAACTTCCTGATCCAACCAAACAGATCTAATTACTCTTCTGAAACACTCTGATCACACCCTGGCTCTGACTCTTGGCTCACTTTCTCCTCATTCTTTTCAGCTAAGTAAATGCAGATTACTTCAAGGGTAAACTCAACTAATCTTATTCTGCAAAGCCCCCTCTGTCACCTCACATCCCCAGAGATAAGTCTATGAGCCAACACTCTTGCTGCTGTTCATTCTCAATAATGTTATCTAAGTGTTATCCACTACACATTTTATCTCATATGATTCTCACAATCTACCTATTAGGAAAGCATCTTCCGTCATCCCACTATATGGATAAGGAAACTGAGTCATCTGTATGATGAAGTCACTTGTCTATTGTCATATGGCTATGAAGTGGCAGAGCCAATGTTCAAACCCTAATCATATCATTGTGGCACCTCCTCCAAACGACTTCTTTGAGATGTTCCTTGTTCACTAATTTGGTCAGCTTTCATGTGCATAATTTGCATATAATTACCATTGTTTTGTCTAAGTCATAAGCCCTTTAAAGGCAGAGACTCCTTCCCAGTGCCTTATATGTAATAATTAAGTGTAATAGTTAATTGTACTGTACTCTCCATCAAAAGGCTCTAGTTTTCTTGAACACACAGGACAACTGTACCTCCAACTCCTTTGTATTTTGCCATGACCACATGGGTACTTGAGGTCAATGAAACGTGAGCAGAAATGAGTTTTTTTCCAGGTGGATGCTTTAAGATTGCATTTCACCTCTATCTTTCTTTCCCTTTGCTGTGACTTTCAAAGAAGGTCCAGATAAGTGCCATTCTAAGAGCCTGGGTCCTGGAGTGAAGACCACACAGAGTATCCAGTGGACTTATGCTACGTCTGAGAGGAAACAAACCTTCACCATTTTACCACTTAGATTGTTGGGTAGTTGTTTGTTACTGCAGTACAACTAACCTGTGTAACTAATAACAGCTTACAACAGATATCTGTGGAAGATCATAATAATGACTCACAAGTGTCAGCCAAAATCAGAAGACCTCGCCAATTACACCTGAAACAGCCAGAATCTGTCTGCAAGAAAGGTAGTAAAGCAAAGGAGCTTTCCACCCAGGAGAATCTGATCCTTAAGAATTTTCAGCTCCATTGTGGTCCCAGACAGGTGTGGGATCATAGAAGGAGATTCTAGCCAGGCCAGTTTTGAATTCAAACTCTTTTTAGAAGTTTTGTACATATCACAATTCTTCTATTTAGAGACCCTATTACTTTTCTATTTTCCCTTCAGCCAAACAACTATTCTCCAGTCCACTCTTAATCCCCGCTCTTCTTTCCTTTGATGTGTTTTACTCCTCAGTTTTTAAGAGTCTCCAGTGTATACAATAAATGTTCTCATCAGAGACTATAGCCAGAGCAGCCTTCTCTATAGATCACAGTACAATTTCCAATCTCTCCAACTGTAAATATGGTAGAAAAAGTACAGGGCACTCAGCCCAGTTTAACCAAGGAGAGTAGGAGGGTCTAGGTAACTGAGTTTTCTCACTCATGGGTAAAGATGACCTGCTCTCACTTCAGCTTATGTTGAAAACATATTGCTTTACCTCTGTAGCTCTGCTTACATTTTACAGTTAAAATAATGTAATCACTGTTTCCATATGTGAACAAAGTTCTCCAGATCACCGAATATTGTATGATACTACATCTGAAAGCCCCCTCTGAATATATATTATCTGAATATATATTTATTTCATGGCATTCCTGGAAGAGTAAAGATAAATGCTCAGATATTAAATATTTGTTGTTTGTAATTTATGAATTAGAGAATATATAAAATCCATGATAAAAATGTGATTGCAGAAGAGTCTTCATTTTAAAAGTTCTATTTAAGTGAGGATACTGAGATAGGCATTCCCTAAATATAGGTTAATTGGAATGTTTATGGAACTCTTCCTAATAATGACTTACAAGATCAGCATACAAGTAACCATGTACACTGATTAGACATTTTGGAAGATCAGACAAATACATTCCATAACTAAATTGTTGTAGATTTCCAATGTATGGGTGAGTGGTAAGGGTGAGGAGGACGGAGTCAGAGAGATTCCTGGGGGAAAACAATCAGTGACACTGAAAGTACACTCTAGAGGCAAAAATATGAGTGCCTCTACCTTTCTATTGCTAAGACCCACAGCTGATTTG
The DNA here is from genome assembly GCF_003031525.2 of Neophocaena asiaeorientalis asiaeorientalis. NCBI lineage: Eukaryota > Metazoa > Chordata > Mammalia > Artiodactyla > Phocoenidae > Neophocaena > Neophocaena asiaeorientalis. Next base: position 2,072,742 of record NW_020173108.1, read on the forward strand.
AAACCTACTCAGCTAAGGGTCACTGCAAACTAGAAAGATTGGCACTTGCTACTAAGCAATTTAATTTGGACTATCTCAGCCAGCCTTATTGAATTCTCTCCAAGACCCCAGAGGCAAAAAGGTACTGCTGTACTTAGCTATTCAAGAAGGTTTACTTTTAGGCCACCCTGGTACAGTTTGTACATTCAGCATCATCTAGTTTAAACATACTGAGTAATCAATTTCAACTTGTTATTGTCATTGGGGTTTGAAAATTTAATAAGCAATTACCTGAACACATTCCTTTATGTTTTTAATTTCTACTGAGATGTTGTTCCACTTTCAGGCCTAAAGCAATCTTGCCCTCCAGAATGTTTAACTGAATGAGTCCATAATGCAAGCCTTTTTCTTGCCTGTATTTTCCCAGTGTGATTTATGAATCTGAATGAAGCAGTGTCTTACTAAGGAGGGAGCCAAGAATAAGTGAAAATTTCAATGACCAGACATGGATGGATGATACAACTCATCTTTTTGATATGGAAGGAAGCGGCAGACTCTCCTTAATCCAGGAACATATTTCCTAGAGGGTAAATATGAAATACTTTACCCTCCTCCTATTTTCTGAGGCATTGCTGCAGAATTGCATTTATATACATTTGACTATATATATATGTAAGGTACAATTACATATGCGTGTATATATATAATATATATAATTACATGTGTATGTACATATATACACCTATTTTGTTGTTGTTGACCCTACCACACATGAAGTGGTGGTCTTTCATTTCTAGAAGTCTTTGCTTACAGAAGTATGATAGAAAATCATTCTGAAAATTTAAGTTGAAGGTTCATTTTATCTTGTATTTGTTTTCCTTCTGTTTATATCTAGAACCGGGGTCGGCTTACTTTTTCTGGAAAGGGCCAGATGGTAAATATTTTTGGCTTCGCAGCCATACGGTCCCTGTCTCAGCTACTCAAATCAGCTGTGTGAGTACAAGAGCAGCCCTAGACAATACATAAATGAACAGGTGTGGCTTGTTCCAATAAAACTGTATTTACAAAAAACAGATGGCAGGCCAGATATAGCTCACTGGCCATAGTTTTCTAACCTCTGGCTTAGAATATTTAATAGAACAGATATTTCTCTATGTGTGGTTTTTGTTTGTTTCATTGGTTGTTAGGTTTGGGCTTGGGTGTTTTTATTTGTTTGTCTTGAGGGTATTTTTTTTTTTTTGGAAAACAAATAAACTTCTTTATGGCTTTCCCAGCAGGTCTTCCTCCTTCATCTACCCCATAAATGTTGATATTTCAAAGATTTTTTTCCTTTGGCATACTTTTGGAGGGATAAATTTTTGAAACCATCCCTACGACTTCACTTATCATTTAAGAAATGATACCTCTCAAAATGTACCTTTGGTCCAGCTCTTTCTCTTAAATGCCAGAGTACCATACCTAACTCTTTATAAAATATTCCACCCAGTGGCCCAGCTATATACATCTTAATCATACATCACCCTAAACATGTCCAAATTAGAACTTGTTTTCTCTTCTACCAACTTGCCGTGCCTCCTATTTAGCTATAGGTACATAGCTACTCCCTGAGGTACCCGAACTCCTTCCTTTCCTTCCAACCCCATATCAACTTTTGCAGGCTCCGTCTCCTAAATCTCTCTCAATTCTTCAGCTTCCTCTCTATGTCAACAGTCTCCACTCAGAGTTTTAAAGTCTCATTGTCTCCTCCCAGAAATACTGTGAGGATCTATTCATTGATTCCCCACTCTCCAGTCTTTTTCTTTTCAGAAGTACATCATACTATGCTCAACTATTTTTCTAAAATGTTACCTGTCAACTGAAGGCCTTCAATTACTTTATTTTCCTACAAAAAGATCATCATAGAATAAAAAGTATTCCCAGCACCAATCTACCAACCCTGCCTTAATTTCCTTTGCCTCTACTCACTCCAAGCCCACCCTCCCTAGAATTCCACACTTGGGATCATACTGGATAGCACTTCTTTTTCAGACAGCCCAACACCCCCGTGATTGCACCCTTTCTATACCCCACATACTATGCCATCTTCTGTGCATACAAACATGAAAAAGGCAAGAGTTCATAGTATAACTGGCAGGACGAAACCAAATAAATAATTATAAAGAGATGATTAGAGAAGCAGCACAGTATAGTGATTTAAACACATAGTGGACTATGGAATGAGATTATCACAATTTGAATCCCACTGTGCCACTTTAGCTGAGTGACCTTTGGCAGGTTACCTAGCCTCTCTGTGTTTTAGTAACCTCATCAGTAAAATAGTGATATAAAGCAGCCTACCTTAGAGGATTATTGCAAGGATTAAATGAGTCAATGGTTTATAAATCACTTAGAACAATGTCTGGCATAGGAAGCACTATAAAATACACATGGATAAATATACTGATTCACATATATACATATGTATATACACCCGTTAAAATGTATGTAAATATATATAGGTATATATATGTGTGTATGTGTGAATATATATTATTATTAATCATTTAAATTCAGAAAATGAAAATCAATGCTAAAGCAGAAGTAAGGAAAATTTTTCTTAAAAAGGAGACATTTCCCTGGAACTTGGGGAATGAACTAACAATTAAGAAGCAGAACAAAGCTTTAACCCAAGTCAGTCGGCTACCAAAGCCCATGTTCTGTGCTAGTGTTTTCTCGGGATTATCTTTCTATTAAGGAGCAAAGTAGTCTCTTATCCCAGAATTCTTCTATACAAAAGGTCCATTGCAAAGTTCTTTGTTTTCTATATCACATCTAGACTTCAATAAGAACTCATGAAGGAGGAAACCTTCAAAATGTCAAAAGAGTAAGAGGCGGAGATCACCTTCCTCCTCACAGATACATCAGAAATACATCTACACGTGGAACAATACCTAGAGAACACCTACTGAACACTGGCAGAAGACCTCAGACCTTCCAAAAGGCAAGAAACTCCCCACGTACCTGGGTAGGGCAAAAGAAAAACGAGACAAAAGAATAGGGACAGGACCTGCACCAGTGGGAAGAAGCTGTGAAGGAGAAAAAGTTTCCACACACTAGGAAGCCCCTTCGCGGGCGGAGACTACAGGTGGGAGAGGGGGTAAGCTTCGGAGCCACGGCGGAGAGCACAGCAACAGGGGTGCGGAGGGCAAAGCGGAGAGATTCCCGCACAGAGGATCAGTGCCGACCAGCACTCACCAGCCCGAGAGGCTTGTCTGCTCACCCGCCGGGGCGGGCGGGGCTGGGAGCTGAGGCTCCGCTTTGGTCGGATCCCAGGGAGAGGAATGGGGTTGGCTGTGTGATCATAGCCTGAAGGGGGCTAGTGCACCACGGCTAGCGGAGAAGGAGTCTGGGAAAATGTCTGGACCTGCCTAAGAGTCAAGAGACCATTGTTTCCAGGTGCGCGAGGAGAGGGGATTCAGAGCACCACCTAAACGAGCTCCAGAGACAGGCGTGAGCCACGGCTATGAGCATGGACCCGAGAGATGGGCATGAGATGCTAAGGCTGCTGCTGCCACCACCAAGAAGCCTGTGAGCAAGCACTGGTCACTATCCACACCTCCCCTCCCGGAAGCCTGTGCAGCCCACCACTGCCACGGTCCCGGGATGCAGGGACAAGTTCTCCGGGAGAACGCACGGCACACCTCAGGCTGGTGCAACATCACACCAGCCTCTGCCACCACAGGCTCACCCTGCATTCTGTACCCCTCCCTCCCCATGGCCTGAGTGAGTCAGAGCCCCCGAATCAGCTGCTCCTTTAACCTGGTCCTGTCTGAGTGAAAAACAGATGCCCTCAGGCGACCTACACACAGAGGTGGGTCCAAATCCAAAGCTGAACCCCGGGAGCTGTGCAAACAAAGAAGAGAAAGGGTAATCTCTCACAGCTGCCTCAGGAGCAGCGGATTAAATCCCTACAATCAACTTCATGTACCCTGCATCTGTGGAATACCTGAATAGACAACGAATCATCCCAAAATTTAGGTGGTGGACTTTGGGAGCAAAGATATATATACTTCTTTTTTCCTTTTCCTCTTTTTGTGAATGTGTATGTGTATGCTTCTTTGTGTGATTTTAATTGTATAGCTTTGCTCTTACCATTTGTCGTAGGGTTCCGTCTGTCCATTTTGTTTTTTTTTAATGTAGTTTTTAGCACTTATTATCATTGGTGGATTTGTTTTTTGCTTTGGTTGCTCTCTTCTTTCTTTCATTTTTTTCATTTTTTATTACTTTTTAATTTTTTATTTTTAATATTTTTTTATTATAATAACTTTATAACCTGTGGGACAACAATAAACATACCAGCATTAGAATTATAGGGGTCCCAGAAGAAGAGGAAAAAAGAAATGGAATGAGAAAATATTTGAAGAGATGACAGTGGAAAACTTCCCTAATATGGGAAAGGAAATAGTTAATCAAGTCCAGGAAGCACAGAGAATCCCATACAGGATAAATCCAGGGAGAAATATGCCAAGACACATATTAATCAAACTATCAAAAACTAAACACAAGGAAAAAATATTAAAAGCAGCAAGGGAAAAATAAACAAATAACATACAAAGGAATCCACATAGGTTAACAGCTGATCTTTCAGCAGAAACTCTGCAAGCCAGAAGGGAGTGTCAGGACATACTGAAAGTGATGAAAGGGAAAACCTACAACCTACAACCAACATTACTCTACCCAGCAAGGATCTCATTCAGATTCGACAGAGAAATCAAAACCTTTACAGAAAAGCAAAAGCTAAGAGAATTCAGCACCACCAACGAAACAAGACAAGGAAAAGACCTACAATAACAAACCCAAAACAATTAAGAAAATGGTAATAGGAGCATACATATTGATAATTACCTTAAATGTAAATGGATTAAATGCTCCAACCAGAAAGACAAAGACTGGCTGAAAGGATACAGAACCAACACCCGTATATATGCTGTCTAAAAGAGACCCACTTCAGACCTAGGGACACATACAGACTGAAAGTGAAGGGATGAAAAAAGACATTCCATGCATATAGAAATCAAAACAAAGCTAGAGTAGCAATTCTCACATGAGACAAAACAGACTTTAAAATAAAGACTATTACAAGAGACAAAGGAGGACACTACATAATGATCAAGGAATCAATCCAAGAAGAAGATATAACAATTGTAAATATATATGCACCCACATAGGAGCACATCAATACATAAGAGAAATGTGAACAGCCATAAAAGGGGAAACTGACAGTAACACAATCATAGTAGGGGACTTTAACACCCCACTTTCACAAATGGACAGATCATCCAAAATGAAAATAAATAAGGAAACACAAGCTTCAAATGATACATTAAAAAAGATGGACTTAATTGATATTTATAGGACATTCCATCCAAAAACAACAGAACACACGTTCTTCTCAAGTGCTCATGGAACATTCTCCAGGATAGATCCTATCTTGGGTCACAAATCAAGCCTTGGTAAATTTAAGAAAATTGAAATCGTATCAAGTATCTTTTCCAACCACAACACTATGAGACTAGATATCAATTACAGGGAAAGATCTGTAAAAAATACAAACACATGGAGGCTAAACAACAAACTACTTAATAACCAAGAGATCACAGAAGAAATCAAAGAGAAAATGAAAAAATACTGAGAAACAAATGACAATGGAATCACGATGACCCAAAACCTATGGGATGCAACAAAAGCAGTTCTAAGAGGGAAGTTTATAGTGGTACAATCATACCTTAAGAAACAAGAAACATCTCAAATAAACAACCTAACCTTAAACCTAAAGCAATTAGAGAAAGAAGAACAAAAAATAATATCAAGTTAGCAAAAGGAAAGAAAGCATAAAGATCAGATCAGAAATAAATGAAAAAGAAATGAAGGAAACAATAGCAAATATCAAGAAAACTAAAAGCTGGGTCTTTGGGAAGATAAAATTGATAAAACATTAGCCATACTCATCAAGAAAAAAAGGAGTGACACAAATCAACAGAATTAGAAATGAAAAAGGAGAAGTAACAACTGACTCTGCAGAAATACAAAGGATCATGAGAGATTACTGTAAGCAACTATATGCAAATGAAATAGACAACCTGGAAGAAATGGACAAATTCTTAAAACAGCACAACCTTCCGAGACTGAAGCAGGAAGATTTAGAAAATATAAACAGACCAATCACAAGCACTGAAATTGAGACTATGATGAAAAATCTTCCAACAAACAAAAGCCCAGCACCAGATGGCTTCACAGGCAAGTTCTATCAAATATTTAGAGAAGAGCTAAAGCCTATCCTTCTCAAATTCTTCCAAAATATAGCAGAGCGAGGAACACTCCCAAACTCATTCTATGAGGCCACCATCACCATGATACCAAAACCAGACAAAGATGTCAGAAAGAAAACTACAGGCCAATATCACTGATGAACATAGTTGCAAAAATCCTCACAAAGTAGTAGCAAACAGAATCCAACAGCACATTAAAAGGATCATAACAATGATCAAGTGGGGTTTATCCCAGGAATGCAAGGATTCGTCAATATATGCAAATCAATGTGATACACCATATTAACAAATTGAAGGAGAAAAACCATATGATCATCTCAATAGATGCAGAAAAAGCTTTTGACAAAATTCAACACCCATTTATGAAAAAAACTCTCCAGAAACTAGGCATAGAGAGAACTTACATCAACATAACAAAGGCTATATATGACAAAACCACAGCCAACATCGTTCTCAATGGTGAGAAACTGAAACCATTTCCTCTAAGATCAGGAAAAAGACAAGGTTACCCACTCTCACCACTATTATTCAACATAGTTTTGGAAGTTGCAGCCACAGCAGTCAGAGAAGAAAAAGAAATAAAAGGAATCCAAATAGGAAAAGAAGAAGTAAAACTGTCACTGTTTGCAGATGACATGATACTATACATAGAGAATCCTAAAGATGCTACCAGAAAACTACTAGAGCAAATCAATGAATCTGGTAAAGTAGCCAGATACAAAATGAATGCACAGAAATCTCTTGCATTTCTATACACTAATGATGAAAAATCTTAAAAAGAAATTAAGGAAACACTCCCATTTACCACTGCAACAAAAAGAGTAAAATTACTAGGAAGAAATCTACCTAATGAGACCAAAGACCTGTATGCAGAAAACTATAAGACACTGATGAAAGAAATTAAAGATGATACAAACAGATGGAGAGATATACCATGTTCTTGGATTGGAAAAATCAACATTGTGAAAATGACTGTACTACCCAAAGCAATCTACAGATTCAGTGCAATCTTTTTCAAACTACCAATGGCATTTTTCCCAGAACTAGAACTAAATATTTCATAATTTGTATGGAAACACAAAAGACCCCAAATAGCCAAAGCAATCTTCAGAAAGAAAAACGGAGCTGGAGGAATCAGGCTCTTGGACTTCAGACTATACTACAAAGCTACAGTAATCAAGACAGTATGGTACTTTCACAGAAACAGAAATACAGATCAATGGAACAGGACCGAAAGCCCAGAGATAAACCCACACACATATGGTCACCTTATTTTTGATAAAGGAGGCAAGAATAACCAATGGAGAAGAGACAGCCTCTTCAATAAGTGGTACTGGGGAAACTGAACAGCTACATGTAAAACAATGAAATTACAGCACTCCCTAACACCATACACAATAATAAACTAAAAATGGATTAAGGACCTAAATATAAGGCCAGACACTATAAAACTCTTAGAGGAAAACATAGACAGAACACTCTATGACATAAATCACAGCAAGATCCTTTTTGACCCTCCTCATAGAGAAACGGAAATAAAAACAAAAATAAACAAATGGGACCTAATGAAACTTAAAAGCTTTTGCGCAGCAAAGGAAACCATTAAGCAGATGAAAAGACAACCCTCAGAATGGGAGAAAATATTTGCAAATGAAGCAAGTGACAAAGGATTAATCTCCAAAATTTACAAGCAGCTCATGCAGCTCAAGATCAAAAAAACAAACAACCCAACCCAAGAATGGGCAGAAGACCTAAACAGACATTTCTCCAAAGAAGACATACAGATTGCCAACAAACACATGAAAGGATGCTCAACATCACTAATCATTAGAGAACTGCAAATCAAAACTACAATGAGGTGTCCCCTCACACCAGTCAGAATGGCCATCACCAAAAACATCTACGAACAATAAATGCTGGAGAGGGTGTGGAGAAAAGGGAACCCTCTTGAACTGATGGTGGGAATGTAAACTGATACAGCCACTATGGAGAACAGTATGCAGGTTCTTTAAAAAGCTAAAAACAGAACTACCATACGACCCAGCAATCCCACTACTGGGCATACACCCTGAGAAAACCATGATTCAAAAAGAGTCTTGTACCACAATGTTCATTGCAGCTCTATTTACAATAGCCAGGATAGGGAAGCAACCTAAGTGTCCATCATCGGATGAATGGGTAAAGAAGATATGGCTCATATATACAATAGAATATTACTCAGCCATAGAAAGAAAGAAAATTGAGTTATTTGTAGTGAGGTGGATGCACCCAGAGTCTATCATGCCGAGTGAAGTACGTCAGAAAGAGAAAAATACCATATGCTAAGACATATATATGGAATCTAAAAAAAAAAAAGAAATGTTTATGATGAACCTAGGGGCAGGACAGGAATAAAGACACAGATGTAGAGATTGGACTTGAGGACATGGGGAGGGGGAAGGGTAAGCTGGGACGAAGTGAGAGAGTGGCATGGACTTATATATTCTACCAAATGTAAAACAGATAGTTAGTGGGAAGCAGCCGTATAGCACAGGGAGGTCAGCTCGGTGCTTTGTGACCACCTAGAGGGGTGGGATAGGGAGGTTGGGAGGGAGATGCCAGAAGGAGGAGATATGGGGATATATTTATATGCATAGCTGATTCACTTTGTTATAAAGCAGAAACTAACACACCATTGCAAAGCAATTATACTCCAATAACGATGTGGAAAAAATAAAAGAGCTCATGAAAATGAATCTTTGAGACTTTGTTAGTTACACTTTCTTCATGTCATTCTTAAATTGGAAGCAATTCTGATGGAGAGAAAAGAGATTCAGTCAAAAGTCTTGGGTTGTAGGTCCAGGTTTCTCTATGGCCTGGGGCAAGTTACTTTAACTCTGGTGAGACTTTTCTCATATGTAAAATGGAGGTGCGAGTACTTTCCTCACAGCACACAGCATAGAATTAAAACAGACACTGCCTGCAAAAACAACTGTAAATTCTAAAGAATTATATACACAGATGGTAGTGTACTGGTCCCCAAATCCCACACATCATTCAAGACCCGCCTCAAGCTCCAGAACTTTCACACAACTGTTCCTTCCTATTCCGTCTCAAGGATCACCTGCTATTATAAACTAATCATTTACTGTCTGTACCACTGAGGCCATTCTTAATAATAAGCTTTTTACTTTCATTATATCACTGCTGTATTACTTAACAGTTTATCTGTATATAATTGTTTACCCAAGTAGACTGAAAACACCTGAACAATATATCCTATGTTGGTGTGTTTGTAGGGATTATCCCGCTGTTCCAGTGACTGTGACAAGCACATAGTCACGTAAATAAATACTGGTTAGTAATAAGAGAATGAACTGAACACAGGGAAACAACAACCAAATTTCATCGTAACATAAATAATGGGACGTGTGTATCATGTCAAATTAATTTTGGATTTACTCTTCATTGTTGCCATTTATATAACAAGCTAAATTATTTTCTGTTTATAGAAACCATTAGTCACTAGGTTAATTCTGGAAAACTGCATGAGCACCTACTGGGTGCTAATGCTTAGGTTAACAGGAGAGAATAAGCTGACAGGCCATGGAATTCAGGAAGAAAATGAGTGCGAAGACTCTAGCCTTAACCCGCAGCCCATTTTTAAAAAAATGAAGTCAGCTCTCTGTAGGCAACATTGAGGATCTGGCAGACTAAAATAATGCCTAACACATAATATGCGCTCAGTTAACAAAGGTGTTTAAGATAATGTACAATATGTAGAAAAAGGGCAATTCAAAGTTAGAGGACAGTACAACCATCATCGAATATAGAGACCAAAGGTTAGTTGCATAGGACTTTAAACATAAGCAATATACTCTTTTTTTCTTTTACATTCAATTTAGTTTCCTTCATTATTGAAACAGTCAAAACAATCTAGCAAGTACTCAAAGACTGTGTCACTGACAATGTGTGTGAAATATACCACGTATGACACTATTAAGAGTTAACAAACCTTGAGACCAAGGGATATACTCTTCAACAGTATGACTTAGAGAAGTGATATTGACACTGAAAAGGCAGAAAAAAATCAAAAGTGCAGAGCTAGGCAAGACTTCTCTAGCAAAAGTTTTCACCAAACGTTTTCCATGTATTTCCGTGGCATTTGTCAACTTTGTACTTAAATACTACGATCATACATTCAAATTTTCACTAAGTATACCCTCGCCGGTTTAGCACTTCCTTACAAAACCAAGTCTTATTCTCACATTAGTATTTTGATAAAGTAGGAATTTTCATTTTCTTTCCCTTGATGCAGTCTAATTTTAATGAAAGGAGAAATCATGGGCCTGAACAGCAAACATAAATATTAAATATGTCATGTCTTTGGAAGAAATGATGGGAAATGAAGATTTATTTAGCGTAATTATGAACCTAGTAAGTGTACGCTCTATTTGGATTGTTTATAGCTGGATTTTTAACTCATTCTGTACATGGCTCAATGATTCACAAACTGAAAGGTAACTAGGGTTTCAGGGATCTTAAAACAATGGCACTCTGTTGGACTTAAGAATGCCATGGGTACAGATGAACTAGTTTGCAAGGCAGAAATAGAGACACAGATGTAGAGAACAAACGTATGGACACCAAGGGGGGAAAGCGGGGGTGAGGGGTTGGTGGTGGGATGAATTGGGAGATCGGGATTGACATGTACACACTAATATGTATAAAATAGATAACTAATAAAAACAAATAAAAAGCAATTTGAAAAAAAAAAAAAAGAATGCCATGCTACTTAAGTATACAAAGCTTTAAAAAGCCCACGATCCTTGGGTATTAAAAAGCAAGCCCTGTGCTCCATTTATTTTTGAAATAGTCACTAAAGAGATTCAAAATTTAAAATGAAGTTAAACTCTTCCTTTGCTCTTTACTCATTCGAGGCAGCAAAATGATCCTGATTAAGTTGAAGCTCTTTCACTTTCAGTATTCATTTGCTTTAGCAATACTAGTGTAAATGCTTCACAGTCTAAAGAAGTTCCATTTTATCCCTTGATTTTGGAAGGATGAGAAGGAATGGGAGACGGGAAGTGAGCATCACAGCTGTAAGTTGTGTAAGACATTCCTTATGCAAAGACTTTATTTACTTGAGTTCTTATAATTGTAAAACAACTACAATAGACTGCGTCTATGCAAATTCAGGGAGAATCTCAAAGGATAAAATTCCATGTTGATGTATGCCAAGCACTGTACTTCTTTGTTTTACACGTTCTCTCCCTCTTTCTCTTTCTCTGAGTTAAAAACAAGCATGCTGAGAAATCCTCAGGGTAGAAAAATATCGTACCTTCTAGACTTCAAAAATGAAAAAAAAAAAAAGAGCTGTCTTGAAGGAAACCTTTATATCCACCCTTCTACCTGCCTTTTTTTAATCTAAAAGTGTACATTGCTTTAAAAAGCAAATATCTTATTCACTGACTGATTTCAATAAATGCAACAGCTCTGCTAATCTTTCTCAGCTCTGCATTCCTTCTATTACTTTACTGCAGAGGGGTGATCGGTTAGATGAATAGGTCCCATTACTTTGTGGTTAATAAAAAATTTTATAATCTGAGATGCACACAAAAATAAGTCAGTCAGCAGTAGATTTATGGGATGGGGAACAGAAGGAAAATTGTTTACCTAACAGCTCATGGTCTTGAAAATGCTTTTATTGTCTTGGCAGGCTTCATTCCATCACCTTTGCCTCCTGAGCCAGAGAGAGAAATTGTCCAGATTACAGGTGTGAAGACCAGAAAGTACTTACAACCTAGGTCCACCTCCTCCCTGCAATGCTATTTTCGACAAGCTGGCATTCTGGAAGTGCCTCTTTCAATAACAAGAAAGATGTTATCCAGAGATCAGCACATCCTCTTCAAGCCATCTTTGTTTTCCTCATATTCTGAGTGATGTTGGACAAGCACACCTACACCCACTGAGTGTTCTCTCCACCTACAGCCCATCACCATGCCTGATTACCTCTATAATAAATCCCTCTCCTCCAACATAAAGCTCTCAAAAGACTGAAAGCCAATCTTTTTACTACTTCCTATGTGGTATTTCATTTTTCTCTACTTGCCAACTGAAATGGCTCTAATACGCCCCAGCACTGTTCCCATCAAGCTCAGAGGTGCATCAGTCCTAATGCAGACGGGTGAGCTCAGGAGCCTGGAGACTCAGAGAGACCCGTAATGCAAAGAAGAGAGCCGAGCACACTTGGGAGGCAGTTCTCTTCAGAGGGAGAAAAAAAGCTTGAACTAACAGCAGAGGAAGGGAGGAGGTGATCCAAAAGCAAGGATGGAAGCCTGGTCATGTAGCTGTCTAACAGAAAGGACAGCCTGCAGCAACCAACAAATTGTCTTCATTTGGAGATAAGTAACGTGGTGAAGACAACTCCCTGCCTCACTCTTCCCATAAGGTGCATATGAATGAATAGGACTTTTTGTTCATTAGCACTCGAGAGAAGCTAAAGGGAAAATTCCTGTCCTGACTCTTAGAACACTTGTTCTGATTTCTTTCCGGGTGATCCAAATTACACACACGTGTGCACGTGCACTTGTTTCCTCTCCAGGCATGCCTCATGATTGGGGTAATTACGCACATATATTAGCATCCACAGAAGGACTAAAATTTCTTTCATCCCCACCCCCCCGAAAAGCTTTTCTGACAGAAAAATAGAAAAAAGTTTGATGTCTCTGTAACTTGCGAGGGCAAGCCATACAGGGTGAGGCTAAACATCTTCGGGTAGAGAGAACTTCCTATAGTTAGAGCAAGGACCTCCTAAATGGGAAACCTCACGACTCGTTTTTAAAAAGGGGAAAGGAGATGAGATGAGGAGAGGGGAGGGGAAAAAATGTTGGTTATGGGTGGAGGAATGTAGGAAAAAAGATTTCCAAGAGGAGCCTCCAGTACTCTTTAAGCATCTTTGAAGTTGTTCATTAGCTTTAAACGGCACAAGTCTGTCAAGAAACAGAAGAGGGGCTGGCTCTTCAGGAGAGCAAAATATCACATGCATTCACATCCATGTCATTCCGTGAGTAAAGTCAGAAGATGGATCCAGCTGTCCCTGTGGTCACAGCATTTATACCTGTCCACACAAGTCTCACCGGCTCAACCCATAATTACCAGGTTCAAGTCTGTGACAGGATAATCAATTTCATATCAAATGTGTGCACACAACTGATGTCATACTTTCTACCTACATTTAATGCCTTGAAATCCCAGCAGGTCTGTGACAGTTTGCTTGACTCGTGTAAATTTTCTTTCTGATTTGTTAAAGCAAACACAAGTTATGAAGGAACAGAATTCCACTAATCTGTACTTCCTCTCAGTAATCTAATGAGAAGGTACTTTGCACTGCATGAATCCTTCACTGAAAATATAAAGTATTTCCTAACTGTGTACTCCTTTAAATAAATAACCATAAAGCAGTCCTTCATTCTGAAATATGACCAAAATAAATACTTTAAGTTAATGTTCACATATTAACATTCCAGACTATCAGTCTAAACCATCTCTCATAGTTGAATGCTAAGCTTTTCCATTAAAAGGTATCTAGCCCCCAGATTTTGTTTTACAAGATCCTGAGCTGAGCCGTGAAAAACTTTCTAGGAACGTCAATATTCTCCCCTTCCTGGGCAGCTTTCAGCACTATGGGGAACTAACTGTAAATAATGAAAGAGGAAGCCTGCAGCCCATGTCACCCTCTGTCTAAGGCCTGGGATCCATATCTGCAAAAAAGATTAAGATGAGAAGGGGGTGCCAGGTCAAAAGTTAACGACAGAAGGCAAGTTGGTCTTTACGAACAGTATTTATTGGCACAAACTCTCCTCTATTTACACTGGCCTTGAATCAGTGTAGCACAAGACTGCAAAATCAAGCAAAATACTTACAAGAGCTGAGAAGGAATATATAAAGTTAGACTCCGCATTTTTAATTTTTTCATATATGCTAATAAGGACATTGTAGATATTATCACGTAGTCTAAGGACTGATTGATTCTCTGTTGTTCCAAACCAGAACTGGAAAAACCAAGATGAGAAATAAAGGAGAGAATGGTAAGAGGGCTGACTGAGGCTCACCACAGAAAGATGTTTTCTGACAACCGTGACCAATACATGAAATTATTCACTGTTGGATGAATACATCCAACAGTGAAATTAGCAACTTGGGGGAGCTCATCATCACAAAGTTTTATGCAGAGGCAGATATCTGTCATTCAGGAATATGCTGGGAATAACTCCTGCCACCAGTAAACTGGAATTAGCATAAGGTCTTGTGAGCCTTAACCAAGAGCAGCAGGATCCTCCCTGCCCTTCCCTTACACCTTCAAAATGACCTGCCTTCCACCAGCCCAGCACCCACTGTGACAACTCTTATAGTCACAGAATTTTATACATTTACTCCGTTTTCCTCAGGACCTATATATGCATCAGAAATTCAGCATCAGTGGGATAAATTCAACATAACGTCAATAGTCAACAGTTTCACTTATGTAAACGCGGAAAGAAAAGTTAGCTAATGATGCAAGCCTGGATGTGGTGCTTTCTGTTGAATAATATAAAACTATTTTTTTAAAAAAGAAACTGAGAAAATAGAGCAGCCCTCCAGTTTAGAAACCAGTGGTAACAATGTGATACACTCAGAGCACCAGATGTCTCAGTGTAGTAGAGTTAATTGAAAGCCATAGACCCCACATCTACAATCAGCGTCACACATGGTCTACCCACTCACTGTTCCTGGAGCTTTGCATATTCCCTCTCCCTCCACTGCAGCTCTTCTTCTCCCCCAGCAATTAAACCAGATTTTCTTTCTGTCTCATGCAAAGCTGTGGGACATATAGTAATCTGAGTTTTTGAATAAAGACTGACCTGAAAATTTTCAGTTTTCCATGTTTACATTTCTTTATGAAAGATGTAGCACATTTGATGAATAATTGATATTACTTTGTTAAGAATAGAATCTTCCCATTTAGAGAAGGTCTTATTTCTAGACCTCCAATGCAATCATGTATTAAAAAATACCTGGAAGAAATGAAAATACATGCACATATGCATGTTCACTTGTACATAATCACGCAAGCGTGCACACACAAACACACCCACAGAGCTCTCTAGAGTTTGTCCTGAGTACCTGGAGTTTGGCATGAGGACTCACAAACAAGCCATTAATATGATACCATGGAGAGACTTAGTCTGTCATCTAAGTAGTTGAAACTCTTAAACATACAATTCCAATATGCTTGTGTATTTGGCTTCCTAGCTCTAAGCAAATTAGAAGAAAAAACTAAGGGGTGTGACATGACTTAGGAGGAATATTGGATGCAAAAAGGCACATAAAGAACACAGCAAAGACAACTGACACTGCAGGACTGAAGAGAAAAGAAAACCTAAAAAGGATGAGCAGGATTATAAGAATGTTACAGTGAAGAAGAGTTGTGAATGTTCAATAATGTTATAATAATTTGTCTGACAGGGATGACTCTGTTGAGCTGGCAAACCAATGCTTTGCCCCCTTGACAACATTACCTTTGGAATCAAAGGCATCCATTGTTTCAAGGGGCAGCAGTGCTCAGCCCAGTTCATGAGACTCATCCCTTGGTGTGCAGTTTCAAAATAGAATTTTTAGGCCGATATAATCATCATGTTGAAATAAGCATTTTATTTTAATGGAGCTAGGCTTTATTGAAAGAGAAAAATCATTCTTAAAAATACAGAGATAGGGTTTTTGAAAATATGCTGTCATGTCATGGGGGATTTAAGATCACAGAGTTTCTTCTGTAAGTCATAGAACAAGAAAGGAATAAGACACAATACAAGGATAGTTCCATAAAAAGAAATGGCAAAGACCTTTGGGTATTGAAATAAACTGGAGAAGAGTAAGAGAAGGGCAAAAGGTTTGATGTGAGTGATGTTGTCTGACATGTGCTTCTCTCTAAACTCAGGGTTGAACATCAAGGGGTGAGCAAATCTTAGAAACAGCTGGATCGGTTTGGGGAAATCTAAAAATATCACGTGCTGGTACCTTGTTTCCCTGGGCTACTGCAAACCTCTCACAGTATCTGCAGTGAATATTCTTGGGGCACCTCTCAGCCTCCCTCAGATTCCTTTTACCACTCAACCTATCCCCCAGACTCTGGGTGGTTTGCTGCAGTCAGTGTTCACTGGTCCTTCAGAGGGCTGCCCCAATGGAGAGCCAGAAGTGCCTGAAAGTTTACAATCCCTTCAGGATAGCTACAAACCAATAATGACAACCAATGGAGAAGTACAAAAGTCCAGTTCTCCTGTCTCAAAATGAAACAAACTCCAAGGTAAAATGCATATGCCTCATGGGATTAGGCTGAGCCTAGAACTTCACCCAAAATTGCACCCTGTCTTATCTGCTTCTCCTTCAACGTTCTAATTCTCCCACGCACTTACTGCTCTCTCCAGGGAACAATTTTTAATATATCACTGGCATTCCAAATTCTTGGTTCAGGATCTGCTTCACAGAAACTTAATCTAAAACAGCTGGTACGTGAAGTGGTCTCAGAAGGCAGATCCTATGGATGGGATTCTAGAGTCGGGTCACATATAGGCCAGATATCAATGAGGATCAGGTCATGTTGATATGTAAAATGTTCATAAGCCCTGGAATGCTGTAACTATGTTGTTATTGTGTAGGTAACTGTGGTGAACTGGGAAAGCGTACAGGTAGAAGGGGCTGTACTTGCTTTTGCAATATCCTTGGCATTTGAGAGGTATAAGGGAAATAGTAACACTTATAAGGACTTTGACTTTAGTGTTTGTTGCTAAGTGGGGTTGATGCACTGAAAAACGAAAACGAAAGGCTAAAGTTAGCCGATTACCAACTTAAAGCAAAAGGTGAAAGTCAGAGAGCCTCCAAAGCAGCACGTAGAGAAACACTTATTGGAGCAGAATAAGAAGACCCTCAGCTTACCTTATCCCACAGGCACATCAAAATTGCAACTATTTACAGAGCGACTGATTAATGAGAAAGACTGGAATCTGTCAGAAAATATCTCCTACAGCTAAAGATATAAAAAAGAACCACAACAAGAGAGATAGGAGAGGCATAGTCACAGTATAGTAAAGACCCATACCACCAGGTGAGCAACCCACAAACAGGGGAATAATTACAATTGCAGAGGTTCTCCCCAAGGATCAATGGGTCAAAGTCCCACATTGGAATCCCCAGACCTGGGGTCCTGCACTGGAAAGATGAACCCCTAGAACATTTGGCTTTGAAGGCCAGTAGGGCTTATTTTGGGAGATCCAGAGAGCTGTGGAAATAGAAACTCCACTATTAAAGGGCACACACAAAATCTCACACATTCCAGGACCCAGGGCAGAAGCATAATTTGAAAGGAGTCTGGGTCAAACCTACCTGCTGATCTTAGAGAGCCTCCCAGAGAGGCAGGAGGAAACTGGAAGTCACCCTGGGGACACAGACAACGGTGGCAGCCATTTTGGGGAGCTGCTAATCTAATATGTGGACACTGATGCTCACAGTATCATTTTGGAATAATCCCTCTAGCTTATTAGCATCTGGACCCAGACCCACCCAGCAGCCTACAGGCACTAGTACTGGGATACCTCAGGCCAAGCAACTAGCTGAGTTGGAATACAGCCCCATCCACCAGAAGGTAGGCTGCCTGAAGATTCCCTGAGCTGACAGCCAGCCCAGGACATGTCCCTTTCCACCAGAGGGCCTAGGACCTGACCCCATACCCGAGGCCCTTCAGCCAGAGACCCCAGGATCCAGCTTTGCCCACCAGAGTCATGGCAGTAGCCCCATGCACAGCCTTGCACAACAGTGGGCAGATAGCACTGCCCAAACCACCACAGCCATGCAGCCTGCCTTGTCAGGACCCAGAAAACCCACAAGCAGGTTGGCACCAGACCCAGGACCCTGTGAGCCCCCGATCCACTAGCCCTATGATCCAGCCCCACCCATCAGCAAGTCAACACCATTGCTGGGACCCCCCAGGGCCCTGCAGCCAGAGACCTTGGGACCCAGCTCACTCATCACAACAGAAGGACCCGTGCAGCCCATATAGAGGGCACCCCTAGAGCATACAGCTCTAGTGACCAAAGGGGAGTATGCTGCTTGGACACATAGGATATCTCCTACAAAAGGCCACTTCTCCAAGGTTGGGAAACGTAACCAACCTAACAGATACATAGAAATTAAAATAGTTAATTAGGCAAAATTAGGTGACAGAGGAATGTGTTCCAAAAGAAGGAACTATATAAAATTCCAGAATAAGAACTAAGTGGAGATAGGCAACCTACCCAATAAAGAGTTCAAGGTAATGACTGTAAAGATGATCAAAGAACTTGGGAGAAGAATGGATGAACAGAGTGAGAAGTTTAACGAAGCAGTATTAGATACAAAGAAGAACCAAACAGAGCTGAAGAATACAATGACTGGAATAAAAAATACAATACAAGGAATCAACAGGAGATCTGATTGAGCAGAACAGATCAGTGAGCTGGAAGATAGAGTAATGGAAAACACTGAAGCAGAACAGAAAAATGGGTAAAAAGAAATGAGGACAGTTTAAGAGGCTTCTGAGAAAACATCAAGCATACTAACATTCGCAATATAGTGGTTCTAAAAGGAACAGGGAGAGAGAAAGGGTCAGAGAACATATTTGAAGACATAATAGCTGAAAACCTCCTGAACCAGGGAAAGGAAACAGACATCTAGGTATACGAAGCACCAAGGGTCCCAAACAGGATCAACCCAAAGAAGACCAGACCAAGACACATTGTAATTAAAATGGCAAAAATTAAAGACAAGGAAAGAATATTAAAAGCAGCAAGGGTAAAATAACAAGTTATGTACAAGGGAAATCCCATAAGGCTATTAGCTTAACTTCTTAGCAGGAGCACTGCAGGGTATAAGGAAGTGACAAAATGTATTTAAGTGATGAAAGGGAAAAGCCTACAACCAAGAATCCTGTACCTAGGCTCTCATTCAAATGTGGTGGAGAGATCACAAACTTTACACAAAAAAGGCTAAAAGAGGTCATCACCACCAATCTAGCTTTATTAGAAATGTTAAAGGAGTTTCTCTAAGTGAAAAATAAAGGGCCAGAACTAGAAACATGAAAATTATCAAAGGAAAAAGTTCACTGGTAAAAAAAAATATACAGTAAAAGTAATAAATCAACCATGTACAAAGCCAGTAGGAAAGTTAAAGGACAAAAGTAGTAAAATTATCTATATCCACAATAAGAAGTGAAAGGACACACAAAACAAAAAGATGTAAATTGTGACATCAAAAACAGTAATCATTGGGGAAGTGAGCAAAAGTACAGTGTTGTTAAAGTGTGTTTGAAATTAAGATATCAGCAAATTAAAATAACCATATATATAGAAGCATACACACACACACACACACACACACACACACACACACACACATGCTATATATAAACTTCATGGTAACCACAAACCAAAAACTTATAATAGTTACACACATAAAAAGAGAAAAGAGTTCAAACATAACACTTAAGATACTCATCAAATCACAAGGGAAGAGAACAAAAGAGGAAGAAAAGAATAAAAAAGAACTACAAAAACAACCCTAAAACAATGAACAAAATGGCAATAAATACATACCTAACAATAATTACTTTAAATGTAAATGGACAAAACGCTCTAATCAAAAGACATACAGTGGCTGAATCAAGCCCCCAAATCAAGACCCGTATATATGCTGCCTAGAGGAGAATCATTTCAGATCTAAAGACATACACAGACTAAGAGTGAGGCGATGGAACCAGGTACTCCAAGCAAATGCAAATGAAAAGAAAACTGGGATAGTAATACTTTTATCACAAAAAATAGACTGTGAAACAAAGACTGTAACAAGAGACAAAGGAGGATATCACACAATGGTCAAGGAATCAACCCAAGAAGAAGATATAACAACTATAAATATATATATACACCCATCAGAGAGGTACCTAAATGCATAAATCAAATATTAACAGACCTAAAGGGAAAAACTGACAGTAACCAAGTAATAGTAGGGGACTTTAACGCCCCACTTACATCCATGGACAGATCATATAGACAGAAAATCAGTAGGAAAAACATTGCCCTTAAATGACACATTAGCTCAAATGGACCATATATATATATATATACACTTACATTTGCAATATAGTGATATAAACATGCCAACCAAAAGCAGCAGAATAAACATTCAAGTGCACGTGGAACATTCTCCAGGATAGATCACGTGCTGTCACACAGTCTCAGTAAACTTAAGAAAATTGATATCATATCAAGCATCTTTTTCAACCACAATGTTATGAAACTTGAAATCAACTACAAGAGAAAAACTGCAAAAAAACACAAACCCGTGGAGGCTAAACAATACGCTACTAAGCAACAAATGGATCAAAGAAGAAATTAAAAATACCTGGAGACTGAAGAAAATGAAAAAACAATCCAAAATCTATGGGTTGTAGCAAAAGCAGTTCTAAGAGAAAAGTTTATTAAGAGATAAGCCTACCTCAGGAAATAAGAAAAATCTCAAATAAAAAAAGCTAACCTTACACCTAAAGGAACTAGAATAAGAAGAACAAAAACAAAAGCTAATAGAAGGAAAAAAAGTATAAAGGTCAGGGCAGAAATAAATGAAATAGAGACTTAAAAAAATAGAAGTGATGAATGAAACTATGAGCTGGTTCTTTGAAAAGATGAACAAACTTGATAAACCTTTAGCCAGATTCATCAAGAAAAAAAGGGAAGAGGACCCAAAACAATAAAGATCAGAAATGAAAAACGTATGATAACTCCATGATATCACTTTATATATGACCTAAAAAAACAGAACAAATGAATGAGTATAACAAAACAGAAACAGACTCAGAGTTATAGAGAACAAACTAGTGGTTACCACTGGGGAGAAGGGTTAGGAGGAGGAGCAAGATAATGGGGTAAGGGATAAAGAGGTACAAACTACTATGTATAAAAATCAATTAGTGGGCTTCCCTGGTGGCACAGTGGTTGAGAGTCCACCTGCCGATGCAGGGGACACGGGTTCGCGCCCCGGTCTGGGAAGATCCCACATGCCGCGGAGCGGCTGGGCCCGTGAGCCATGGCCGCTGAGCCTGCGCGTCCAGAGCCTGTGCTCCACAGCGGGAGAGGCCGCAATAGTGAGAGGCCCGCGTACCGCCAAAAAAAAAAAAAAATTCATAGATTATACTCTATTTAAAGATATTATAAAATCCTGGCTATATTCCCTGTGCTGTATAATATATCCTTATAGCTAATAGATTTTTTTTTTTTTTTTTTTTTTTTTTTTTTTTTTTTTTT
>NW_020173108.1:2094447-2102490 GCF_003031525.2 Neophocaena asiaeorientalis asiaeorientalis
CAGGTGGACTCTCAACCACTGCGCCACCAGGGAAGCCCTCTATGAAAATTCTGAATCACTGTGTTGTACACCTGAAACTAATATAATATTGTATATCAATAATATTTCAATAAAAAAGAAACCCTTGTCACCTACAGCTGGAGGAGAAAACAAACTAATGGCCAACACATGTACTTGGCCGAGTACTGCTAATTTTATTTGTAAAGTAGAACTTCAGAGAAGAATGAATTTGCAAGCTGGCGTAGATAGCTAATGAGAATCTACTGTATAGTAGAGTTCCGGTATAGGAACTCTACTTAGTGCTCTGTGGTGACCTAAATGGGAAGGAAATCCAAAAGAGGGGATATATGTATATGTATAGCTGATTCACTTTGCTGTACAGTAGAAACTAACACAACATTGTAAAGGAGCTATACTCCAATAAAAATTAAAAAAGAAAACACGTCCCTCACTACAAAGTCAAGTGCCTCATATTAAATAGTGGGAGCCTGACACTTAGGATAAAAATATCTGGTAGAGGCACATGGTGTACTAGCACCCAGAGATTCACTGGAACCTTCTGGATATGTCAGAGGATAGAACACACTCCCTCCATCTCTATGCTTAAAGACTGCAGATGCCTCAACTGAGTCAGAAATCCTGCAGGAAAATGGAATTTTCCTCAAAATCTGCTCTCATCTCCAACCCTGGACACCAAACCAAGAACTGAGAACAAGGATGACCCTACTAAGGAAACTTATCCTATTAAAACAGGAAAGGGATTTTATACTGAATGACATTCAGGACATTAAGTGAAGTGAAAATACTAGAACTGACCTGACACAGTATGAAAGAAGAGAACAAAATGCTCAGGGAAGGTGGCATGGTAATATCCATCTACTATTTAACACACTTTTCCCCCAAAATCACTAGTTGCCTATTTTCAGGAAGGCCTAAGGGACATTCCATTTACTAAGGCAATGAAAAATAAACTGGTAGGGGGTCACCTGTAGTGTTGAAAAGTTCATAATGACTGTCTTCTGAAGTCTGGGATCAGTAGAAGATACTTTTACAGAACTGGGCTTCCTAGTAACAACAGGTATGAAAGATTCCAGGTGGCAAACTTTAACCATCAGAGGCAAAGTAAATGTAATTACCATAATGAGCAGTAAGGTCAAAATGATAGCCAGGGGCCCTAGCTCTCTGAGATTTATGTCAATTGCTAAGAGATATGGTGTGTCAAGGTCAATAGAGGTAGGCAACTAAAGAAGATAAACATATATAAATATATAGATTATATAAAGAGATTAATAATGTTGATGTCAGTCAACTCAATTAACAGGATCACTTGCTCAGTTTCTATAGCTGAATCAGTTTTCACATCTAGAATCCAAGGATTAAAGGATGAGGCCTCTGAGGAAGGAAGATACAATGCCACAACATGTTTTAACAGTAGTGACTCTCCTTGTCCTTTCCCAATGGGATCTGCAGCCATTTACCTCAGTAACTGCATATTCAAGAAAGAAGAATATGCAGATCTTTTGAAGGAGGTTGGGTCTGAACTGATTCTGATACCAAGGATAGAAAGCATTATCTCGATTCCACTATTAGAATATGGGCATGGGAACATCTAGTGATCAATAGATCCCTGGCCTACGTTCAACATGTAGAGTACCACATGGATCCACAGATTCATCCAATGGCCATTACTCTCGTTCATGAATGTATACATAGAATGCACATACTGAGGATCAGATGAAAACCTAACACTGCTTCTTTCATCTGTGGAGTAACAGCAGTCATAGTAGAAAAGGATATTGGTATCACAATTTAATACCCACCATGGAGCATCCATGGCAGAAGGGACGTTTAATAATTAGGTGACCAGAACAGATCATCAAACTGATATCAGTTGGCATTTGCCCTTGATTACACAGTGCTTGCACAAGGAATTCATAAACAGAATAACTATGGTGTTAGGGATGGAATATACGTATTCATGGGCCTCTTTCTTGTCAAGGATTATCTTGCTTTTTGTTTGTTTGTTTTGTTTTGCTTTGGTTTTTGTGGTATGCAGGCCTCTCACTGCTGTGGCCTCTCCCGTTGCGGAGCACAGGCTCTGGACTCGCAGGCTCAGCGGCCATGGCACACGGGCTTAGTTGCTCCACAGCATATGGGATCCTCCCGGACCGAGGCACGAACCCGTGTCCCCTGCATCGGCAGGCGGACTCACAACCACTGTGCCACCAGGGAAGCCCCTTGCTTTTGACACTAAATAATTTTGTCCAATATGTCAGCAAAGGAACCAAGGTGAAGTCCTTGATACACTACCATTGCCTTGGCATGCACCATATACGAGAGCACACATAATGTCTTATTGACTGACGAAGAATCCTGAAAAAAATATCCCCTTGGACCAAAGGACCCGCTTTATTGTGAAGGATGTACAGAAGTAAGAATAACCAGAGGATCTTCTGGTCTTGCTACCTACCACCCAACTCAAACTACTGACCTGAGAGAGTCCTGGAAAAACCTCTTAAAAGCACGGCCGAGATATTATCTTAGAGATGACCTCTTCTGAATGTAGGAGATTGTCCCTCAAGAGACAATATAAACCTTAAAGTGACAGCCATTATATGGTGCTGGGTCCCCAACCAGTATAAAGATGGGTCCCAGAACTAAGGGGTAGACATAGAGTGTCCTACCTTATTTTGTTATACCTAACAATATTGGAGAGTAACACTGACATATTTGGAGAATCTATGCTTCCCACCTCTGAATTTTTAAGCTCTGTGAGTCTGAAAGTCCTAGTTCCCAGTGAGGAATGATTCAATCAAGACATACAGTAAGAGCCCTACTAAAAGTAAAATTTTCTTTGCCATAGGGTCTCTTAGATTCCTCACACAAACAGACCAGTAGGCAAAGGAAGGGATTAGCCACGTTGACAGGGGTAACTGATCCTGGTCATCATAAAGATTTAGTGTTAATACTAAGTATTAAGGCTAGGATTTCATTCTCAGCATCTCTCAGTGTTTCAATGACCAGCATTATTTCAGATATAGTATATTTAATTACAGAATTTCCATTTGGTTCTTTATTATAGTTTCTAACTCTCTGCTGAGTTTTCTTTACTTCATCATTAGCATGTTTTCCTATCATTATTATAAAAACTATTGTAAAAACTTTACCTGCTAATTTCAAAATCTGTTCCATCTCAGGGTCAGTCTCCACTGTCTTTTCTCTTGAAAATGGGTCACATTTTCTGGTTCCTCCTATTTCAAGTTATATTGAACTGTATCATGGACATCTTGAAGATTACATTGTAGACACTCTGAATTCTGTTACATTGTTCCAAAGAATGTTGATCTTTGCTGTTTATTTGTTTTACCAGGTAATTAACTTGATGGACCGAAAACTGAAAACCTTCTCTGGGCTGCAGCTCAAATGTTAGCTCAGTTTGTTTTGTTTTGGTTTTTCCCTAAATATGATAGCTTTTTCTACCCCAACCTTATGTGATTTGGGAGTTATCTAGAGGTTTTTAGAGTTTATACACAAAATTTACAGAAAATTTGGGTTTTCCTCTTTCTAGCTCCCTCCTTTCCGTGACCCCTCCTACATTACCAGCTATCATGGTTGCCTCAAAGCAGGTCCTCTAGTTTTTCAGGCCAGAGAAAATCCAGGTTTTTCTATGGCAGTTTTATATTCTCTGTATAAATATACAGAGAATATATGGTACATAAAGAGGCCTGTATGGTACATAAAGAGGCCTGCCTGCAAGCTATAAACTCTGAAAATGAGAAAACTCTTTCATCCATACTATCCCCTTCACCAAACTTCTAACTCTTCTTCAAAATCTTCCATTTTTCAAATTTCCTCCAATGCCTTCAGGTAGTTGTTGTTCTGTATTTTGTCCAGAGTATACACTTGTTATCTGTTGGACTGTCACCTAGTATCTGCTTACTTGATCATACAGGAAGTACAGATCGTCCTCAGCCTACAATGAGGTATGTCCTGATAAGCCCACCGTAAGTTAAAAATATTTAAAGTATAATGAAGTGTTGAATGAATAGCTCATGTAATGTGTCGAATACTATACTGAAAGTAAAAAACAGAATGGTCGTGTGGGTTCAGAATGATTCAAAGTTTACCGGTTGTTTACTCTCAATGACTGGGTAGCTGACTGGGAGCTGCGGCTCAATGCTGCTGCCCAATATCATGAGAGAAAATTGTACCGTGTATCGCTAGCCGGGAAAAGATCAAAATTCAAAATCTGAAGTACAGTTCCTACTGAATGTGTATTGCTTTCACACCATTGTAAAGTCAACAAATTGTAAGTCAAATAACAGTAAGTCGAGGACTACCTGTATATGGCAGCAACTCCTGACAAGGTTTAACTGTGACTGAACAAAAGTACAGCAACTTTAAGTGCGGGAAACCAGAGCTCAGTCTCCTCAAATGATGGTCTGGTTTACCCCATTAGGCTGTCTATGAGAACAGCAGTAATGCTAGCTGAGCGTGAGTTTGAAATGGGTGTTGAAGGAGATTATGAGCATCAGTTCTGGTCGTGGGCCCAACTATACCAGTGGGGATTAAAACTTGTCACACCATGCCCTCTTACAAATTTTTCCATACACATTATAGCCAACCAATTTTTTAAAAAAGCTTTCAACTTAATGGTAAAGCAGTGCAAGGTGAACAATAGTGGACACAGTTGGTCCCCTGCACAAATACCTTCAGATCCCATCAGCTCTAGGCATCCACCCCTTGGCTCTGCTGCTCTACCAAAACTTTGCATCTATGATCTTCTACAGGGGATCACCTTCAGGTTATGAGAACAACCCTGCTGCCAGGGAGTTTAGGATCAACTACCCACTCCCCACCCCAGCCTTGTAGCAAATGTAACTGATTCAATAACTGAAGCAGGAGTAAAAAAGCCCAGCTCCCTTGGTGCAAGAAGAAAGAAGCACTAGGTATAATTTATGCTCCAGAACTCCTGCAAAATCAGGCTGATACCAGCACTTTATCTGACCTTGAACTCTTGCTTGTTTTTTTACCCTTCCATATCCTGCTCCCCTGCTTCATTATCCGTTTCTTCTGGGAGTACTTCCTTAAGAATTCATAGGCACTCAAACCCCTGGCTCAAGGTCTGTTTCCTGGAGACCTTGTCCTAAAACACTCCAGTTTCAGTGCACTGCTGCCCATAAGAGGGAATGAGAACAGTAGAGAACTGAAGGCTGAGGGAAGACCTGAGGACAGCCTCAGTCTTGCCCATGCATCACAACAGGCGTCACTGCCAGCGTACTGCCCCCAGTGACAAGGTGTGACCAGCCACACCTCAGCAGATACAGAAACCTGTCCAAACCAGCAGATACAGGAATTTGCCCAACTGTGGCAGAGACTAGCAATAGTGTGAAAGGTAACTCAGAGGGGAAAAGCCCCTGACCTACTGCCCACACTGTTCCAGAAGCGTCTCTTGTTCAAGATGCCCCTAAAAAAAAAATAGAAAGAGGAAGGGGAACGAACACTGACAGTTAAGAATTTTCCGTTATGTGCCTATGTTTTGAACTATAAAGTGCCTGACATAATAGTATATGTTTGTGAGTAGAAAATAGATCAGACTGAATATACTGGAATGTGAGAAAGAAGTTATTTAGTCTTTGAAGATTTGAGTCTTCAAAGCAAACGCAAGGTCAGTTATATAAAATTATTAATATTTTAGATTTTTACACATCTACATTTTAGGGCTTACATTTTTAATCCACTTAAACTTCCATTAGGTGAAAATTTAGAATTTTCAAAGTAATTTCTCCTACTTAATGAGAAAGGTTGGAATTTTTATCCCATTAATAGAAGAGAAAAAAATGAGGCTGAAATGGTTAAATGACTTGCCTAAGGTCACAAACAACCGAGTTAGTGCCGAACAAATATTCAAAATAATTTTCTGACCTTGAAGTCCAATTCAGTATATTTTCAGACCTTGGAAGCAGTGGAGGACTTAGTAATTAAATCCTAGGCAAGACAGTTAATCATTTTGATTCCCACACTTCTTTTTAAATCTGTAGCTTGGTCTCTACAATGTACAATCCACACTACTCCTAGCAACCCTTGGAGCCAAATTTTCTCATATGGATGGTTGTGGACATCCTCATAAAAAACACTGCTCACTTCTTCAGAGAAGTACTTTAAAACTCACCTAATATACCTGGGACTTCTGATGATCCAATAAGGTTTTAACAAACTTTACTGTTCATCAGAATTGCCTAGAGGTTAAAAAAACAAAATCAACTGCAATAGAAATCCATCCATCTCAACCCAGAAGTTTAGATTTAGCGGATCAGAGGTGGGCTCTTAGCCTCTGTATTTTTATTTATTTATTTTATTTTTATTTTTGCGGTACGCTGGCCTCTCACTGTTGTGGCCTCTCCCGTTGCGAAGCACAGACTCCGGACATGCAGGCTCAGCGGCCATGGCTCACAGGTCCAGCCGCTCCGCAGCATGCGGGATCTTCCCGGACCGGGGCACGAACCCGTGTCCCCTGCATCGGCAGGTGGACTCTCAACCACTGCGCCACCAGGGAAGCCCTAGCCTCTGTATTTTTAACATTTGCTCTGGATGATTCTCATGCACAGCCAAGTTTGTAAACACCCCTTTCTACCTGACTTTGCTTAGTCCTGAATTCTGGTCTCACATTTTTCTTCTCTCTTGGGCCCTGGGAACCTTGTTTGGCTTCTCCCTCCATTGACTCCCTCGATCCTGCACCGTTCATCACTGGATTTAATTCAGTAATTCCCCAATGAGTTTCCCTTCTTAATGTGAATAATAGTCTTCCTCTGTGAATATTACTTTAAAAGTACAGACAAGCTCCTTTAAAATGCATGAAAACGGCCTCTTGAATAATGGCATCAATCTTAAACGTGTTGCCGTATGTTGTCTCTTCAAATACAAATAGTTTGAGATTTTCCTATTTACCAGAAAAGTACATAAGAATAGTGTATGAAACACCTTCTGTTCCCAACATGCCAAAGAGTGGTTCAGTGAAAAAAAAATCCCAATAGAAAACTATTTGATGGTAACCTTCAGCTCAAATGTTATTTCCCTTTAATCCAGTAGTCAAGGGAGAGCTCTAAGACTAGTTTTTCTTGGTGACTTAAAGGACTCTACACCTTGACTAAAATAGAGGCAGAAGAAGGTCATGACCCACGTGTTTGAACATGTAAAGGCCATGTCAAATAGGAGGTGGCACCTTAGGGCACAGGGCAGAGACATAAGCCCAGCGCTCCAAACACTCAGCAGTTCTGGACAACTTAATCTGTGACCCTTTCACATAACATATGTTTCTCTTACTCCTTCCATCTACAACCAACACAGTCCCTCAATTTGTGTGTAATCAAGGAAATGCCAAGCTAAGCACATAAGTGAATCACGGAGTAATCCCAGAGAAAATCAGAAGGCCTTGCGTACCCTGACAAGGAAGGTGGCACATGTGAAAGAGCATTTAGGCTGCTGGGGATCCTGGGAAAACTACATCAATAGGCCTACAACAGTCATTTCATTTCATCAACAGGGGTGTCAATTTTAACCTAAAAATATCTATTAGATATACACTTGAACAGTCCTTCATAAAAGATTTCCTAATGATACGCAGATGAAGAAGGATAGACTCAGAATAATATTTACCAAACACCCCGATTCTACATGTTTTGATCAATGTCACTGATCTAGTAGAACTAATAGCTCTACCTAATTAAACAAAAGTTGCTGAAGAGATCCACATGTACCTTTAACTTCGTCTAGATTCAAAGGCTGAAGACAAAAGGAATTTCATGAGGCAGAGATCACTATCATAAGAAACAGAAGAGTGCTTCCCTGGTGGCGCAGTGGTTGAGAGTCCGTCTGCCGATGCAAGGGACACGGGTTCGTGCCGCGGAGCGGCTGGGCCCGTGAGCCATGGCCGCTGAGCCTGCGCGTCCGGAGCCTGTGCTCTGCAGCGGGAGGGGCCACAGCGGTGAGAGGCCCGCGTACCGCGAAAAAAAAAAAAAAAAAAAGGGGGTCAAAGATACAGAA
>NW_020173108.1:2102658-2173513 GCF_003031525.2 Neophocaena asiaeorientalis asiaeorientalis
GGAGGGGCCACAGCGGTGAGGGGCCCGGGTACCGCAAAAAAAAAAAAAAAAAAAATGGTGGTGCAAGAAACAGAAGATAATTTAACAAACCTATTCCTTCTGAGGCATCAGAAGCACGTACTATTCAATTGAAGCACATCGTCGCAAATATTTTCAGGTGTTATAACTTTCATTAAAACTGACTCTTCCAAAGAAGTAAATTTAATGCTAAGAGTTCCTGAAGTGCTCATTTTTACAGGTGTTGGCCGGGCACGTAGCCCGACTAAACAATAGTGGTTGTGGTCTGAGGTACAGGTACAGACAATTACGAAGAGCCATGGGCTTCTGGAAGGATGGTGTCCGTGTACTACACAGTTCTCAGCATACAACTGTTCTGCCAGACCACCATTTCCAAATGCAATGGGTTATGCTACAAGGTAGCTCTGTGACCTACAGCCTTATGTGAATGACATCTAAACATACCACGTACATACCTCTTCACTAGAAATGAGAAAATCTTTTATCTCAAATGATGTTTAAATCCCAGTATTATGTGAAGTCTAAAACTGCCCCAAATGCACTTCAGTAATGTTTCCATGTAATTGTACAACTTCAAAGATAATTTGGGGTCAAGTCAGGTTCTTTATAATTTTATCCAAGAAAATCCAGGCTTCACCATGTACCCTGTGGTATGAGAATGAATCTCATTCTCATCTCTGGCTGGTCTGCCATAAACAGAGCTCTGTGGATTCTAAAAGGCTGACCATCAATAACTAGGCCACTGAAAGATGTTTATGATTTCCTATTTTGTACTAAACATTTTGAAATAGCTCAGAAGACAAAGTATAGCTTTCTGGTCTAATTCGTTCACTCATGTTGCTTTGTGTCAAAATGCTTGGTAGGGTCTTTTCAAAGAGGTAAATTGTACCCAATGAAGTCTCGAGGACATATTAAAGAGACCTGGCAAAGGAATGACCTCTCATACTGGTGTTAAGATCTGTCTTGAGTTCTACAGTTCCAATGTTCCACTTCTCTGAACGACTTGATAATATTAGCAACAAGGAATTCTGAGCAAGACAGTATAATGTGAAACTCTGCTTGCCCAGAAAAATAAAGTTGACGATTTATGCACTTTGGAGTTCCTGGTTCATGTCAGTTATGGTATAGATTTGTGTCTGGATATACAGTTAAGAGACAGAACTGAGAAGAAATTTAACTTTATAAAGAGAAAGATCCCTGTATTAGAATATTAAAGGAATCACTTAGATCTCTGAAAATTAAAATAAAGAATAAAAGAAGTCCAGGGGAATCTAATGCTACTATTGGCATTACAGGGTAGAAGAATCAAGCTGGTTGTGGGGAGGGGAGTGTGAAGGAGGAAGCAGACACAGTTCAAAGGATGTTACTACTCAACTCAATCTCCACATCGAAATAGAAATTTAGGATATAGACTATCAGTCCACAAAGTCAAGGGTTAAACAGCTAAAACTTTTGAAACTGCTCTATTAATGCTTAGTTTCTGTTTTCATGCCCCCCTTACACCAAATCGCACAGATCAGTCTATATTTAGTCTCCTCCATTGTCTCTGGGCTTCTGACCAATTTCTTAGAGGACTTAGAGGTACCCAGGTATGAGATGGAATGGGGATGGGACAGTGGCCCTATTTTTCCTCTGTCTATGTAATTAGAAGTATTTCTCACTTATATCTATAGAGCACTTTCAGGTTCTGGGGTTCTCTCTGCTACTTATCTATACATGGGATGCATTCCTTCTTCCCATACCATACTCAACTCAGGAATTTCAGGGAAATTTTCTCTGTGGATTCTCATCAGCTCATATGAAAACATATGGTTGGTACCTCCTTGAAGTTCTGCTGCTGCCCTAAGAAGAACCTGAAATGCAGGCTCAATGCAGAGTTCAAGAATAAATGTAGAAGATAATGTCTAGGGCAGGTCTTGAAAGACAGTGAGAACTGGCCAAAGGAAGAAGGAGAGAGAACAGAAGGCATTCTAAGCAGAGGGAAAACACAAGCACAGGCATGAGGGAGTAATGCAGGCTGGTGCACAGGGAGGAACTGCTGCCAGGAGCAGCGGCAGGAAATGAAGCTGAAGGATGAAGCAAAGCCAGCTCACGTGGAGCCTTGAAAGCCATCTAAGGAGCTGATACTTGGTTAACATCAGAGCACCAGGTACCTCAAGAATGGTTCACACAGTGGAGAAAAGGTTATCCAAATATGGGGAGAAGGCATGTCAAATGGAGGGGAATTGACTCCACTGTCCCCCATCACTGTCCTCAACATAGCTGTGGCTATATAGCCAGAGTATGACCTGTGCAACCTTAACCTCTATATTGGCAGCATTACCCATGAGAACAGAGAAGGGAGATTTTCTTCAAGGATCTTCACACCTCTGCAGGGAAAATAATCATGGTCATCATCAATTTTTATAGTTGCCTTGCAACTGTATCTTAAACAACCATGGTCTACAATATCCTCAATAGTCTCTGAAAAGATTCCACTTATGTTTCTTTACTAAATAAAAGCCATTTTTCAGTATATGAATATATATATACACATATACTTTTTTGTTTACTTTAAGCGAAAAATTCCATTTATAGCACCATTACCATTATATAATGGAGTGAGAAAAAATAAGTACCATTTACAGAAATAAAAAGCTAAATGATAAAGTCATGCCTATGCAATGCTAGGGAGAATTAAGAATCAGGAAAAATGAAATCATGAAATATTTTTGTTATAAAATATTTCAAATGTACAGACAAGTACAGAAATAGAACATGTATGTACTCACCATGCAGACTTAACACCTGTTAATATTTTATTATATTTACTTTAGATTTTTTAAGAAACTAAGTTTTCCAGATATAAGTGTACCTCTTTTATAGCCCTCTCCCATTCCCAGATGTGCTTTTTCAAGTTCAGGTTTATATTTCTATCTCATATTTTTCAGCAACTCTGTGTATCTAATAACCTTATATAGAGAGTCCTTTTATTTATATATATAGCATCATATTGTAGCTTGCCTTTTTTCCCTAAAAATTATGTTTTAAAATTAATCCATGTCAGTACATACAAACTGGTTATGCATTATCTATATAACTCACAATTTATTCATCCACTCTTCTATTGATGGATTTTGTTTCTAATATTTTACCATTGCGTATAACGCTACAAAAACCATTCAAGTACATGGTTTGTTTGTTTGTTCGTTTCAGTCCATATTCAAGAGTTTCCTCTAGGTCTATACCTAAAATAGGAATTGTTAAGTCATTGCTAGTTCTTGGTCAATTTTACAAAAAGTTATCAAATTACTCTCCAAAGTTATTTCAGAATTCACACTC
This sequence comes from Neophocaena asiaeorientalis asiaeorientalis, assembly GCF_003031525.2. Taxonomy (NCBI): domain Eukaryota; kingdom Metazoa; phylum Chordata; class Mammalia; order Artiodactyla; family Phocoenidae; genus Neophocaena; species Neophocaena asiaeorientalis. Next base: position 2,105,998 of record NW_020173108.1, read on the forward strand.
TTGGATAGAATATACTATATTGGACAGACGTACTGTTTCTTCATGTTCTTATCAATCTTGATATTGTCATTGTTATTTATTTACCAATCTGATGGGTCAAAATGTATTTCACTATGGTTATAATTCACACTTCCCTGAGTACTGGTGAGGCTGAGTATCTTTACATGTATTAACTAGTCATTCTTGTTTCTTCTGTGCACTGCCTGTTCATATCCTTCGCCCGTATTTCAGTGAGCTGTTTCCACTTTTCTTATTTGTTTATGTAAATTCCATAACAGTTTTGGATTCTACCTCTTTGTTCAGTTGTATTTCTTACAAATATTTTCTCCAGTCTGTGGCTTAAATGTGTTTATTTAAAAAATTTGACGTAGGCATATTATCAATATTTTCCTTTATCATTTGTGCTTTTTGTGACTTAAGGATCCCTTACTACCCTAACATTACAAAGAAAGGCTCATATTTTTCTCTAAAATTTTATAGTTATGTTTTTCAAATTTCTATCTTTACTCCTTCTGGAATTTATTTTTGTGTATAATGTCAGGTACGAGTCAGATTTTTTTTTTTCATATGGATAACTAACTGTCCCAGCGCTATTTACTGAATAGCTAGTCCTTTTGCCTTTGCTTTGTGAAGGCACCTCTGCTATATGCCAGAATATCATTATATGATTGTTTCTGTTTTGTTGATACATTGTTCTATGAGCTAAAAACGTAAATGATGAGTTTTCTAAACAGTAACTTGAAGGTTAAAAAAACAGTTTAGCTCAAATTCCATAGATCACAGTTTAGTGCCACTGAAATATATATTTAATGAATTTTCTTAAGTGGTAGCATATAGTAGAGGAACACACGTGGGTTTTAAACTTCAATAGTCCTGGGCTAATCCCAGCTGGCCAGGGGCCATCAACATGTGGTTAACTATTCTCTGCTCCTATGTTCTTATCTGTAAAATGGAGAAAAAGAAAAATAATTCCCCGCCTGTTTATAGTCTATTATTCTGCTTGTCTCCTTCCTTGTCATAAGCTATAATAATTTTAATTTGTTTACTTATTCATCTCTCTGTATAAGTAAGAATATAGGAGAAGTCTTTCCATTTACCACTGTGCTCCCAGTACCTATAACAGTGCTTGATATATGAGATATACAGTCTAAAAGTGTATGTCAAATCGTGAACAAATGAGTGAATTTCTAGATTTAAAGGAAGAAGTTTAAAACGACAAAAATCTTTATAAATTGCTATGAATAACATTTTGCAATTTATTTTAAAGATGGAAAATATTTTAATACTGCTATAAAACCTTATTATTATTTCTTGCTAAGATGAATGTAACAGACTCTACCTCCTAAAGATATTGAGGGGCAGGAAACTGCAATATTATTGGAATGGTCATGAAAGGTCTTGGGGTACTCAGAAAACTTCTGAAAAGTGGATATAGGTAAGCAGCAAAGACACCACCAATAAAGGGGTTAGCAAGACAAAAAAGCTCTCACCAGGGAATGAATATGGAATGGTTGAGATGAGAATTTAACAACAGGGTCAGTAGACATGGAAAGATGTTAAGTAACATTTTACCCACTAAAACAACTCCCCTTCTGCTGTTATATATATATATTTATTTATTTAAAAGGCATTAATAGTACACTTAAAATATTTCTTTGTGGTAAGCAAATAAGGTGAGAGTTTGAAATCCTGTATTCCTCCAATATCAGGATACACACAACATTAAAACCCTGTTGACCTGCAATCTTAGAGAAACCAGCCCTTCTGCTGGATTTCCGGTACTTCCTGCTTCCTGGTAGGATGTGTTCTGAGTATTCTAGCAGTGCTATCAAAGGCAAGGGATAATTAGATCTTTCATATTATTTTAACACTGACTTTAATTATCAAAGTAAAATAACACTGATTCTTGAGTATCAAATTAAATTAGCTTATATGGGCAGAATTTTATGAAACCAAAAATTTATTTCTAAGTATAAGGCTTCCTAAACTGAGTTTGATTTTCACAGTCTGTATTTTAATTCAAAACTTGGCTCTTTATCCACTGTAATATCAAAGTATATTTTACTTGTGTTTAATATTAAGAGCACTGCGATATTTCATCAAAGAAAGTGGATGAAAATTATACAAAAACTGTTAATTAGAGATTTGTCAATAACATTAGCATCTGCATTTTTGTTGACTATAGAAGTCCAGCTACTTTTCAGTTGTCCTTTCTTGGTTCTTCCTCTCTCTTTCATAGTGGCCCCTTGACTAATTTCTCTTGCTTATACCAAAAAACCAAAAATTAGTCTGGCTAAAGTTCAAGCTCTTAAAAACAATGACAACAAAACATTGAACCATAGGCAGACTTACTTAAAGAGACAACAAAAACAAAAACAAAAAACTTGACTTATTATGAGAAGTTAAAATTTTGATTCTATCAACAATTTCAAGAATCTTAAAATGTTAATACATGGTCAATTCTTTAAAAAATTCCTCTAGGGACTTACCTGATGGTCCGGTGGTTAAGACTCCACCCTTCCAGTGCAGGGAATGCAGGTTCTATCCCTGTTTGGGGAACTAAAATCCCACATGCTGTGCGGCGCAGGTAATCCCCCCTAAAAAAAATAAATTAAAAAAATTAAAAATAAAAGTGATGAATGGATCCTAAACATTATGGTTTATTTTTTTAAAATTCTTCTAACCCATCAAGACACATTTAACTAATCAAATGTCACTACAGGGCAATGAAATAGACTTTTCTTAAGCAGATGACTTAGGCTAAAGTTCTCATCTCTAACACACTGGATATATTTACATTATCAGGCATATTTAAATAAAATTCTTATGCAATAGATATCAATTTCCCTGTTTTTGAAAATGAAGCTGAATAAAAATAAAGGACTAATTTTAAATGCTATCTAAGAACAGTAAAGTTGGAGCAAATCCCAAACCAATACCTCAAGAAAGAACTTTCTGAAAGCAACTTTACCATTCTCAAATTGATCAATACAATCAGTATAGTTGGTTTGACAGCTAGGTTAACAATTTCATAATGGCTTCCACCTTTTCACTGTACAGATCTCTCAAAAGTTTATTTTCTGATTTCTTTACATCTTTGACAAACATATCATGAATTCTCTCTCTATAAGCTGAGCACTTCCAACATTCGGCCCATACAAGGTGTGTTCTAGATTCTTGAGAAGTGGCATGCCAATGAAATGGTTTGTAAGGTGGATGGGATGAGAAGGGAAGAAACATTTTGTCTAATAGTACGAGAGAGAGGTCTCTACTTAAAGTGGAGATAAAACTCCCTTCACAACTACTTTTCCTCTCACCTTCTCATTCAGGCTACAGTAGGGGCTAGAACCCAGCCCTCCTAACTGAATTCAATGTCCTTTCCACTACATAATAAAGTATTTAGTGTCTGACTGGAACTGTCACTGGCTTTCCATTAACATATCTAGAGTGGTCAAAGTCAGAAAGTAGTTGGGAATATGACTCAAAGATTTCTTTATGAAAGCAGTATGACATTACATAGTCCACAGTCAACTAGAGCGAAAAATCTAAAATACACTGGCATCAAATTTTGGAAGGCGTTATGTGATCTTCCTGAGGATAGGATTTACTCTTCTCGTTCGTTTTCTATGCCTCAACCACAACAATTAGGGGAAATTTCAAGAAATACACTGTACAAAACTCATTATTTTTCATTTTCATATAAAAATAAGCATGTATAGAATACCTACTTTATGAAAATAATTACAATATTTCCAAAATTAGCCAAAATTGAATGACTGACAATTGTATGCTCCAAATTTTTTTCTTTTTAGAGATCCGTAGTTTTTCACTTTCAGTCTTCAAAGAGATATTCAGAGATAAAATTCTATGTAATGTCTTCAGTAGAGCAAGGTTATTAATTGAAAATACTATTTCATATTTATGAAATCATTTTGAATTTTCCAACAAATCTTTAAAATTGGTATGGAATACAGACAGAAGTGTGCTCATACAGCCTCTCTGAAAACAGCAAGGACAACAATAACCACGAAAGTACCCTGATCTGTGGCATGTGTCACTTTCCATGTTGTACAAATTCCCATCAAGGTCGATCAAGCTACCATAAACATAAAGTCACCAAATGTGGAGCTGGAGGAGATGCTCACAATCAGCTCTGTCTTAAGAACAGGCTCCATCACACCATGGCGGTAGAGATGGGAAGATCAGAGAGCCTAAGTGATGTGTGCAAATCATACGACTAGTGACAGGTCAGGATTCAAACCCATGTTTTCTTGATTCAAGTTCAGGAACCCTAGCAAATTGACCTCAGGTGTCTTAATTCTTCCACTGTCATACAAGTGCATAGAGTAAGATTTTAAAATGAAGGTACATATTTCCCTAAGCTATCAGACAGTGATGCTCTACCCAGCTAAGTCTATCTAATCTCAACATCAACTTTCTACCTTTTTTTCTAAACCAAGATTATAATTTTCTTTAAAAGTTGAAACTTTAGCATGGTTTCAAAGATAATTTTAGAATACCTCGGAAAATAAAAAATGCCTAAGATATACTTTGAGATACATGCCTCACTTGTTATTAAAAACTTCCTGTTATCCAATTCTGAATCCTGCTCACTTATTCTCACACTTCAGGATTCTGATTGTCAAATTGCCTTAGTCTGCTCATTTCTTATTGATTACCTGTTTCTCTCTCAGGGGGGTTTATTTCTTCTTAATAAATAACATCTCAGATTAGTCATGGTTAGCCTTTGGAAAATCTTACTGTTGCCTGAGATCCTCCTTTCTCTAAACTTAAGCAAAGACAAGGAAATGGTAAAAGAGAAAGAAAAAAAGAAGAAGAAGAAAGAAAGGAAAAAAATCAAAGTCAATCTTATAGAAGTATAAATAAAATGTTCATTCTATGAGAGGTATGAAAACACTTGAAGAAATCTTTCATATTCTGAAAAAAGATACTAATGAGCAAAAATATGCCTTATAAAATGGTGAAATATAAAAGTACATGAATTAAAAGATTGTGGCACTGGCTTATACATAGATCAATAAAAAGAACAGTGTGAGATTTACAATGAATTTCAGCATATTAAAGAATCTGAGGAGTATTGCTCTATAGAAACATTGAAATGTACATAACCTAAATTTGCCAAATTCACATGATCATGAAATCGTTCTAAAGAGAATTCCTAAAATTACATTCCAAAGAACATTATTTGGAATATGCTGGAATAAGAAATATACTAATTGACCCAAGTAGGCATGGGAATATAGAATGTGAAAAAAAAAAATGAGAGAAAAATTCGTCAGTGAAAGATGGTGGGAAGAAAACTGATACTGGAAAAACTGACTTTATTTTTTAATTTTTTAAAATAAAAGAAGCCAATTCTCTACCTTATTTTTTATACCAAAATAAATCTCAGGCAAATAAAAATTTTAAACATAAAAACTATACCTTTAAAATAAATAAAACAAAATTTTTGTTGATATGTTTAAAGCATTGGGAAAAGCTTTCTAGACCAAACACTAAGAAAAGAAATTAAATAAAACTTTGTAAACATCATCACGTAAAAATTAAAACTTCTATATAGCACAAAAGCAACATTAATAAGAGTAAAATCAAAATTAAAAGCGGTTAAAACTTTTAATTTGCAATACATAAAAGGGCTCTTACACATCAATAGTAAAAAAAAAAACATAGAAAAATAGGTACCATAATATGACAGGGAATTCATAACAGCAGAAATGTTAATGGCATTTAAATTCTAAAATGATGTTCAATTTAACTACTAATGAAATAAATGCAAATTTCTGCAATACTGAAATGCCACTTTTTACCTTTCAGATTAGCACAAATTGGAAAAAAAAAAAAAACAATACCAAGGGTTGATGAGAGAATAGAGCGATGGAAAGTCTCATCCACTGTTGGTAAGCATTCATAAATATTTCTGAGAAACAATTCTTAAATATCTACCAAAACTTAAAATACAGGTACCTTTTGCTTCAATTCCACATCTAAAAGTATATTTCCAAGAAAATATGCAAAGATGTGTGCAGTTCACAATAGGGCATATTGATTAAATGATTGGATTTTAGAATGACATAAATCTTTTCTGTTTGGATGTGTGTGTCTGTTACAAATATTCATTAAGTACATATGGGTGCAGATATAACCAAGATGAGAGACTCATGACTCATGGAAGCTCTATTACACTGAGCAAAAAAACAAGAAAAAGCAAATGCATATGAAAAATTATCAGGAAATGCAGTCACCTGCAAGTAACAGGGTGACTACTTTTATCCTGAACGGTCAGGAACGGTATTCCCGAGTAAGTGTCATTTAAGCTAAGATCTGAATGATAACAAGAGTAATTCAAAGGTCATGAATACGAATTTTTTATTTTATCCTAATTGTAATGAAAATTCACTGTAGAGATGTTTAATAATGTAATTTCCATACTAGAATCATCACTGTAACTGATGAATTGAAAGTAATAGATATATTAGGGGGTAGTAGTAGAATCAAGAGACCTATGTGAGGACTCTTGCTCTAGGCCAGGTGAAACACAATGAAATCTTAGACTAAAGTGGCAATACCAAATCTGGAGAAAGTAAGGGGATTTGGAATATATTGGAGTAAAATTGATACTGCTGGCTGATTTATTAAATATGGGGATGAGAAAAAGACAGGGATAAAAAAAAATACCAAACATTTTGATCTGAGCAAGTGGAAGGAAGATTGTGACTTAGATGGGAAAGACAGAAGTTCTTTGTGGGATATAGGGAACTAGTAAAAAATGCTTCTGCTTTGACTAGTTATGTGTAGCTGCCTAATCCATATCCAAGTAGAGGTATCAACCAGGCAAGTGCATGTATGATGTTAGAACTCCAGGAGAAGATAGATCTGGAAAAATGTATTTTGGAATAACATAATTAATTTTAGACCAAGAACCAGAATGTGATAACCAAGGAAGCAAGGAGAGGAGGACAGAAGTGAATCTTAGGCCAACATTAAGATTGACCAGGTGAGGAGAAGAGAGTCTGAATCCTACTTCTGCAATCTTCCAAGCTTTAAAATTTTATCTGCATTATCCACTCTGCTCCTCAGTTTCATCATCTATAAAATGGGGATAATCATAATAAAAATTCCCAAGGTCTCTTGGAGGACTAACGGAGATAACTATAAGAGAAGTACATAGCATCATCTCCAACACACAGTAAGTGCTCAATAATTGCTTATTCTATGTTTCAAGGCAAAGATGCCCATAGATTTAACAGCAAAGGAGTAGAAGCAACCTAAATTATTTACAAGAAATAAAAAATTTTAATAATCAGTGAAAACAAAATTATATGCAAATTGAGAAAGAGAAAAAAAATAGAAATAATTCTAAGTTGGTATGAAATTACTACTTAGCAACTGAAAGCTACTAGAAGAAATAAAATCATATTGGTTTGGTTCCAACTAAAGAATTAAAGAAAATTATAAGGGAGAAAATCCAAAAGCAGTTCAGTGGAAAAGGACCTCAGAATGTAACTAGATGGTATCTTAAAGGCTTGGACAACAGAGAAGTTAGGCTCTCTGCCCCAGAGCAGCACTCTACATTAATTATTATACCTCCATGTAGCACTTAGCCCATGATATATGCTTGCCATGTAGCTCTAAAATTCAGATATGAGGCTTATTTTACAATTTCCATTGTACTTTCTTAATAAAGCATCCCTTCACTACATCTTAATTTTTAAAACTGTGCAGACTGTAAGAAATAAAGCACTGATTACCTTAAATAAAAGAAAAAAATTCTTACTACATTTTCATTTTTTTCACTAGGTCACTGGAGGGAAAAATAACCACTTACAACTGAATATTTCCTTCAAAATGTACATGGCTTAAGGCAATAAAAAAAATCAAGACTTGGAATACTCTAAATGGTGTTAATGAGACAGGTATAGTTAATTGCATTTTGAATAAACATTTCAACAAAATGAGGTCAAGAAGGAGTTCAGGGGCTTCCCTGGTGGCGCGGTGGTTGGGAGTCCGCCTACCAATGCAGGGGACACGGGTTCGTGCCCCGGTCCGGGAAGATCCCACATGCCGCGCAGTGGCTGGGCTCGTGAGCCATTGCCGCTGAGCCTGCGCATCCGCATCCGGAGCCTGTGCTCCGCAACCGAAGAGGCCACAACAGTGAGAGGCCCGCGTACCGGAAAAAAAAAAAAAAAAAAAAAGAGTTCAATTCTCTTGCTCCTTTGATTTATCTAAATCTCTTTCACAGAACATTGTTTTTCCTCCGTCCACTGTGGGGTAAGATAATACCACGCACTACCCAGAGTCACATAAGAAAAGACAAAAGAACTCCATATCTGTATAGTCACTTATGTGCAGCTGCTGAGCTCTCCAAACAACAGCTGGGTCATTATGACTATCACCCTTGTATTCTAGAACAGGCTGAAAATCATTTGTATTTAAGTTAAAGCTTCAATGCTTCTGCTATGTGTTAATTCTCTCTTCTCTTTATCATCCCCCTTCCCACTTTGCATTCTGCCCACCCACTTCCCTGCTTTCTCATTTCTCAATACACAATTATATTAAACCCACTAAGCATCATTTTCCCTCAGAGGAAACAATGCTAAACTTTAGTGCCTGTACAGTTATTCTGGCAACTTAAAATAACTTCCAGCTTGGATTTTTCTATCAAAAATGAATTTTGAAGCTAATTAATACAAGTCTTAATGTGTATCTAGGAATACTGGGGACTTACTATCACTCTTCATTTTCAAACTTCTTCCATACATATTTCTTATAAAAATTAACGTGAATGAACATAGGGTTCTGAATCGTGTATAACCAGAGAAACTGTAAACTTCAAGAATTATGTGAAAACTATATATGACTATCTATGGATTTATTCATATGAATTTTATTCTTGAAATAAATTTTTAGCCTATGCCACCATGTTCTTTGATCTTGAAGTCATGCCCTTACAAATTAAATGAGACAGAACTGCTCTTTCTGTACACCTCTACAATCACTACACTTCATCAAAGGAAGAAAACCAGAAAGCTCCTGACTCCAGTCAAGGCATGGAAATTTTTGTGACTGGGGCCCATCAAGTGTAGACAATTGACTAACATAGTGTAATGGTATTCTCACTGCCCTCCTGGCATCCCCCAACTCATTTCATTTATACACATACCCGAGCACCTTTCTATTTCTACTTCCCAACAACAGATGAAATAGAGAGAGAGAGAGAGAAGGAAAGAAGGGAGGGAGGGAAAAGAAAGAAAGGAAAGGGGAGAGAAAGGAAAAATGAGAGGAGAGGAGAAAAAAAGACAAGAAAAACATAGGTTGCACACCTTTTTGTAGAATGAACAAGGAGATGGAAAAAGTAAACTACAGACACCGTAATGGAATTAGGATACTATGTATCCTTTGATCATTATACCAACCCTCTGGCCTTTCTTATTTACTTGTTACAGTTGAGGAATTTAGGAAATTGATTACCAGAGTGTTTGTGCAATATGCCAAAGGTCACATCCCTAGAAAGTAGGAAGTGGAAGGACCAAGGCTGAGGGTCAGATCTGATAGATTCCAAGCCCCAAACATTTTCAATCTATCTTCCTTGGGATGTTTCCATTTGCAAAGGAAAGTGTGAAGAATTCTGTCTAATTTGCAGAACCACATAGGCACATCTCTGCAAGTTTGTGTGACACTGCTATCAGGCAGAGGAGAAGCCAGCAGTATTATTTGGGGGTAAAACACTGATCAAGAAACACCAAAGAAGGTATCTGCTAGTGTCTTCTCAAAACCTTCCCTTCCAACCCCACTAAGAGTCTTGTCTACCAGGCAAGCGAATCCCAGCAACCAAATATTTCAACAGTCAGCTATTGGTAGGAACTGAAAGGGAATGAAGGAAGTTGAAATGGTGTTAGAGAAACTGTGTAGTGGGAAAATCTGCAGACACAGTCAGGGTGCATGAGTACCCGGTGCGGAAGCGAGTGTTTGAATTATTGTCACAAAGAAGGCATTGATGGTGGTCAACCAGTTCTAGCCAGAGAAAGAGCATGAGAAGACTATTTCAAAGCCAAGCTAAGTAAAATGACTTGTGTTCTTTGCCTTAGGCCTTTCTCCTTGCTCCCAGACTAGACTACCAGAGATGCAGAACATTCCCCATCATTGGCAAGCCTGAACTTGGGTGGAAAAAGTTGACTGAAGTTTTCAGCAGAACTATATGGACATTTTAATAGCTAAAAATAACCACAGAGGAGTTAAAACTGCCTCATATATTGAAGAGAAATAAAGAAAGATTCAGCCTAGCATAGCTGGGGATAGAGAATGAAGAAAAAATAAACCTTCTATTTGTACTCATAAAACTTCTGCTTCTACAGGACGCTTTATTATTATTGAATCCTCAGAAAAAGAGTGAAGTGGGTACAGTGTTTTTGCCACTTTTCAGGCTGGATAGGTGGCATTCAGAGATGTAGAAGAACTTGGCAAATTAACAATAAGTGACAGAAGCTAGATTCAAACTTGGGACTTTCTAACTACATACTCTGCTGCAAACCATTATGCTACACTGTTTGGCGGGTTAACAACACACACACCAAACTGTTTTCCATTTTAGCTGCGTTCACAGTAATTGAGCTCAATTATGCACTCCTTTGCAAACACCAGGGAATATTTATTTACAAAGAATTTTTTATCTGATTTGAAAATATATATGATGCAAAAAAGAAAAATATATACCATAATATCAAGCATTACAAAAACACAAAATTGAAGGAACTACACCATTATATCCAAACGTTTGACAAGGGGAAGTGGAGTAGGAAGTGAGTTATGGTTCATTTTTTCCTGCTTGTTTACATTATATGTTTTACAAATTCCCTGAAATGATCTTGATTGTCTTTATAATTACAAAACATCTAAAAGATTTGGGTGGGGGGGGGAGTTCTGCCATTCTACTACACATTTTATACAAATTGTATAGGAATTTTATTGATTTAGCTGATTTTGAAATTACTAAAAATAGCATGAAAGTTTTAAAAGTTAGAGGTTTATAAAACAAGAAACTTAATCTAATGAGGAAGATTTAAAAGGGCAGCTGAGTGATTTTCAATTCTTTGAGAGTTTATAACTTCCATTCCAGCTCTTAAAACTTGATGCCATTTTTAAACATTGCCATGATGCCAAACTGTGGTTACAGATGTTTATTTCAGTTAGTAATAAAGAATGTTCAGTAAATAACCTTACGGTACAGAGTTGTGTAAGAATGCAAACTCTCCCAAAAGGTGTAAACTCTATTAGCAGTTTTTTCTAAAGTTACAAAACATGAAGCCAAACTTACAAAATCACTGATATTATACAAGAGAAGCATAGCTTTCCATGGGCACAGAGCAAGCACAAATCGCGTACACAGAACGACATGAAATCCATTCACACACGTCGCAGCCACACAGTAAAGCTACTGGGGCCTCTTGCAGCTGTCTGGAAGCCACAGAAAAGCGATTACAAGTCAGAAAGCAGTGAGAGTCACTGAAAGTCCTTTTGTTTTAATGCCACATTCCTTTCCAGTGCCTCTAGGTTTCATTCAACCTCATACAGTATTTTTGGTAAAGATCCCTCTGTGTATAATACCCCTCTGAGGTCAGAAAAGCAATATTGTAATGACCATTTGGGCAACTGTCTTATTACAAATTCCCCCTGCAATTTTGCCGACAGACCAGAACATCTGGCAAAATCATCTGAATTAGAATGAATCTAACTTGCAAAGCATACCTCAGGAAAGCAACAGGGCTTGAGGCACACGCGTGTTCAGACACTGCCAGGGAGGGGAGCCCTCATCTCATTGGCTTCCCCTTTCAGCTCCATTTCATCTTATTGTGCCTTGATTTCCCTATTTGTAAAATGAGAGAATTAAGAGAAACATCCCCTTCTGGGAATGTGTATGGATCTGTACTGTATTTTCCTGAGCATTTTTGAAAAGACTTGATATCACAGGATTGATAAGAAGATACTGAAATTTTTGATTCTGTAAAATGGAGATAACAGTATTGTTGTTATTATTACTACTATTATTATTATTATGTGCTGCAGCCTTCTCAATACTGGCTCTTGTACGAAATCGTAAGTAGAGGTAAACTTTAAGCATGTGCCCAGAAGTGGTTTTACTCAAACAGCAGTCGTCTGAAATATGATCCTTTGGGGAATTTTCTCTCCATGACCCACGCTCCATTTCCCCTGACCTCTATATAGTCTTTGCTCTTTGCAGTTTTATGGTTTCACTGATGACAGTATTTAGGTTTTTTTCCCTTCCTCTAAAGAATTTATAATTTAATTATTCTACTCTTTATATAACCTGTGTATTTAAAGACAGGAAATATAAATGCTAGCTACAGAAATTTGTTGTGCTATGTTTAAGGTGATCCAATGTAATTTAGACTTGGTGGACTCAGTTTACTAACGGATAACACATCATATATTTGCTCCTCTCTTTAATATAGTTTTTGTTGAATTTCTGGTTTAAAAAGTGGGTCTTCGCTGGTGGTGCAGTGGTTGAGAGTCCTCCTGCCGATGCAGGGGACACGGATTCGTGCCCCGATCCGGGAAGATCCCACATTACGCGGAGCGGCTGGGCCCGTGAGCCATGGCCGCTGAGCCTGCGCGTCCGGAGCCTGTGCTCCGCAACGGGAGAGGCCACGGCGGTGAGAGGCCCGCGTACCGCAAAAAAAAAAAATAAATAATAAAAATAAAAAGTGGTAAGGAAAGCAAAAGTCAGAGAATGGTGCTTATTTAAAGGAAGATAAAAAGAAAAGTTTTGGGAAGAGGAAAGAAAGGTAGCCCATAGTTTGTAAATGGAGAAAATAAGAGCATCGTGGAATCTTCCTTCTACCGAGTATGATAGCAAATGCTAGTTCTTCCTAAGGGTGAGGAAAAAAAATGGTTTAATACTTTGTATCTTGGAATTTACAGGAAAAATTGTGAAGTGGCCCACAAAAGGAAAAGTTGGTAGTAAAATTGTTGCAACGGGATATGTTAAAGGTATGTATGACTATATTTTTTAGACAATAAACTCGAGTACTGCTCACCAAATAATAAAAATAAATACTCATGCATCTTACAGCCTTCAACAGGTCAGTAGTCAGTCATAAGAAAGACAAAGGAAAGTTGGTTGACCACGATGATGTCAACTTTTTCTACATGATTAAAGAAACAAATATCCACTCAGCATGAAGCATTTCTCAGAACAGCTGGGTAACTTTATAGCCCTCTGTAATTAACATCTTTTAACACCAACACTTTCTGTCTGAAGACTTACAAAGAATGTTAAATAGGCAAAATATACAATAGTGAATATGGCCTCCTCTTGCAGCAGATCAGACCATTCATCCATAAAACACTTTACGAGCCATGTAAACAGTTTAGGCTCATCTAGGCTCTTAGATTTAAGCTGAAAGCAACTAGCTGAAAGCTCTAAAATACTCCCAATATTCTGGCCTTGAAGCTTCAAAGATTCAGTTAGGGTCCATGTAGTATTTAAACCTCAAAACAAATCTTAAATTGTTACTACCTGTTGAAAAATTTCATCCTCCAAATACTGTTCAGTTCCTTGAAATTCTTTGTTTTCTAGGCATCTTTTCACCAATGTAGTAAACACCACTAAAGACTTTGCTTTTCATTCTTTCCCTTTGAAAATAATTCTGACTGGGTCATAGTACGTTTACTGCTGGACGATTTCTGAAGAGTTTGTGTGCTCCTCCCTGCTGTATTTTAGAACCATCTGCTTTGCTCACAAATATTTTCTTTCCCCTGTAGGACAGACTGTTTGGCATGAGATTCTGCATAATAAAGGGAGCACTCCAGAGCTTATAATAAAGAAATTAAATCAGGTCAGCTAACAGCCCAATGTTTATCTACGAATCTTAGAATGACCAACATTGAAAAGCCCAGAGAAAAAAGGAGACGACATCTGGCATGAAAGCTCCAAGGTAGAAACATCAATGGCAGAAGATGGCTTAGCATTTAGTTTACAAAGGATTAGCTAATTCTTCCATAAAAGGATATTTTTAATGCACACCTGAAAAATAAGATACCGAAGAAAGAGGGAGGCGAGTGATGACAGAGTTACTGCCTGAACACTGGAAAGTATGGGGATGGGAATTTAACTCCCAAATACCCCTGGACCACCCACCACCCACTCCATCCACCAAGAATAAAGCACCCTCTGAGGGTGACACAAAGCCCATGGACGATTAGGAGCTAAGAAGAGATTTCTGTTGGGATGACCCAGACTTGAACTTAGAGGAGATAAAAAGAGAGCTGTGATAGATACTTTCAATCCATTCAATAACTACAACTCTAGTGAACATAGTTAAAAGAAAGCATCCTCAAGGTCAGGTCTCCTGAATAGTTTTTATAACCATATCCCTATGAATATAGACTGATCTTCAGAATGAATGGTGGTCTCTAGCTGATTAGCTGGTTAGTGCCATATGCTTACGTAAACTGAAAGAGAAGACAAAGTCGACGAAGGAACAGATGGAAAGAGTGCCTAGGTGAGGAAGAAAAGGAAAGTATGAAGCAACAGGGGAAGTATAAGGAATTGTAAAGAAAAAAAGAACAAGGAGAGAAATAAGGATGAAAGATGGAGTATAATACAGTCCAAATTTAGTTTCAAAGAGAAACTTAAAAATATGAGAAAATTTAAAACTTTTTCTTAAAGTAAAGCAAGTTAAAAAGAAATGTCATCTTTAGTCAATTCTAACATTAATCTAATTTAATTATTAGATTCTCAAATATTCTCAAATATTCTCAAATATTTAATGAAAAGAAATGTCTAAAACCACTTCTATTCTCACCTGATCCCATTACTATTTCATAGTCTTCTCCTGGCTTGGGGAATTACTCAATTTTTATCTATACTGCTTTAGAGCTTAAGGAAAAGCACAATGGAAATCCAAGCTTCATTTACACATAGTTTTCTTTTTTTTAAATAAATTTATTTATTTATAATTTTTGGCTGCCTTGGGTCTTCATTGCTGTGTGCGGGCTTTCTCTAGTTGCAGTGAGCGGGGCCTACTATTCTTGTGGTGCACGAGCTTCTCATTGCAGTGGCTTCTCTTGTTGTGGAGCACGGGCTCTAGGCACGTAGGCTTCAGTGGTTGTAGCACGTGGGCTCAGTAGTTATGGCTCGTAGCTCTAGAGCGCAGGCTCAATAGTTATGGTGCACGGGCTTAGTTGATCCGCGGCATGCAGGATCTTCCCGGACCAGGGCTCAAACCCATGTCCCGTGCATTGGCAGGTGGATTCTTAACCACTGTGCCACCAGGAAAGTCCCTACACGTAGGTATTTTTAAAAAGAAAAAGTGAGTATTTCCTAGTGCAACCAAAAAGTCCATACATTTTTTAAAGTAATTACTTCAGAGTTTGTTGGTTTTCTTACTCAGACAAAAACAAAGAAAGAGGTGCTAAACATGTTGGTGTCACTTTCCTTAAGCTTTGTCGTTACATGATGGTTTCAACTCTGTCATCATCCCCAACAGCAATGTGAGCAGGTCTGAGCTCAGGAGATCAGTGGTAGGCTTTCTGATCTGAAAAAGTGACTGACTTTCATTATCTATCCACCTTCCAGGTCGCCTTGCCTGTCAACTGAAGATATGGCTCAAACTTGCCCAACCAAAGGAGCCCCTGTGCTTCTTGCTAAAGTCCAGATTCTTAGTGCTGTTCAAGAATTAATAATTTTGAATCTAGGCGAAGGGAAATTTGACTTTTTAGTAAAAGTCCCAGGTGATTCTAAATTCAGTTATGTTCAAGAACCATTGCAATAAGGGGCAATCCTTACAGAATAAATCATGTGTGATTTTGTTTTCCCATTTTGAGTGATATATGACAAAGAAATATTGTGCCATGGGAACTATTGCAATATACATGTAAAATTTTCACTAAGAGATTTTTAAATTGTGTATCAAACTGTCGTTCGATCACCTTTAAGAAATCTGTATAGAAGCCAGATAGTATCCTATGGGAACAAGTAGACTTGAGAAAAAAACTGCACCCCTGATTGCTTATAAATGTAGCCAAGAGCCAAATGTTCGCTCCAGCCACCTGTGAACAATCCATGTTTGACATGTGACATGGAGAGTGGTCATTTGTTTTAGACTCCGTGGCCAGCACCTCTGTAGATTTATGGTGATAGAGATAGAAATTCATTTCCTTACCTTTTAGTCCAATAGAAGTTAAATTCTCAATTTATTACTTTTTGACCTTTGCCACAAAAACCAGTTGAACACTATAAACAGAAAATTCTTTCTTTGGTTGTATAATATGCAGCCACAGAAGTTGAAGGACTTGAAGAAACCAGAAGCGACCAGGGTGGTGTCTCATGTGGCATAAGGAAATTAAAAAAAAAACAACTTGGATAATCTAAGAATTGATTACAGTGTTTTCTAAATTCTTCCAGCGCTGTCAGCTACTCTCAAGCTTTGTAGACTGGCACCTTAAAAACTAACTGGCTTAATTCTTTTTAAAGTTCATCACCTATAATTAATGAACTAAAAGACAGGGAGCATGAAGATTTTCAGGTCTGCAGTTTATAATCCCTCGGATTTTAAATTTACTTCACCGCTAGCCTCTCCTTCCCTTTAAACATCACATTCAGGCAAAAAATGGAAGAGAACTTGCTACTCATTGGACCGATTAGCTCTGAATCCTAGTAAATAGTTGAAATGTTGTATCCTTAGATATTTTTAGTCTCTTTGTCCCAGGTTTTGTTAATTCCTCCCTAGCACTAGCAACATTCTCTTCAACAAGACATTAATTCTCATCTTTACTTTGCTCTGACCCCCACCCCTGACAGCAAAGACTGACTAAAGTCCTCCCTCTTAATATCCTCATAAAAATTATTTGCTACATCCAACACTGCAGTAGACACTGAAAGACAGTCTTAGGTTAAAAGATTTCTCCTTAGCTTTACAATATAAATAATCTGATGTTATACATTTAAATTATAATAGAAAATAAAATCTGAGCCTAAGTAGTAAGTTTTAGAACACTGTGATAATCCTAACAAATATTATGTAAAATACATTATATTAATATCTGGCTACAATAATATTTATGTAAACTAGTTTGAGATTACTCTTTTAAGAATAAAACATCAAATTAAAATAGTGAATTTAATATAAAAATAAGATTGCTTATTGAGCACATGCTGTGTACCAAACACTATTCTAGAACTTTATATACATGATCTTATTTTATTCTCATTTTACAGGTGGAACACTTGTTATGAGAGGTTCAGTACTTTGCCCAAGGTCGTCAAGCTGCTTGATAATGAAACTTAAACTTAGGTCTGTCTGATCACAAAGGTCTCTCATCTTCTTAAATATTACATAAACTCCTCTCTCCCTTCCTTACACTTGAATAATTTTTTTAAACATATCTTATTGGATTAGAATGAACTTTCTCAAGAATTAAGAAATGTTAGCTTGTCTCTATCTGTGGCAAAACAAAAAGATGCTGTTTTTAAAGTCAGAGGGCCTACTTTGTTTGACACTGGCATTTACTCCTTTCTTATGACCTGAAAAGTCACTTGAGGTCCCTCAGCTCAGGTTTCTTCTTTTATAAGGTAATGAGGGTGGGCAGGAGATGGTACTGTCTCACCTGAACTTCCTGGTCCATCCAGACAAATGTCCATCCAAAGCCAAACTCCGTAGTTATAACCACCACTACCCCACATGAAGTACATAGCAGAACAAGTTTAACTGCTGACTTCATGTTTTATAGAAGAGGAGATGCATCTGAGTGTACTATCCCCCAGAATGAGAGCTGTTGTCATGGTGTAGAATGATTTCTGATACCAGGGAAACTAGCACACAATGAGTTTTCACAGTGAGAAGAAACCAGTCTCAACTTTTCTGAAATTTAAGAAATTTTGTATTACTCAGTCTTAGAATACAAACCATAAAAATGAACACAACTTTTGGTCATTATTAGGAATAAAACTTAAGCAATTCTTAATGTGTTTAGCAAAATTTTGCCTGTGTCAGCACAGATCCACTCAGTCACATTTGTCTGTTGGTCCCATGCAGTTGAGGTGTTATGGGTCTATTTTGAAATAGTGGTATTATAGTTATATTAAATTTAGCTTGGGTTACCACTTTGAACTTGAAACGTATTCTCAGTATACTACATACAGGCACACCCTAATCTGATACATGAAACCTTAAAATCTGGCCAGCTCAATTTGCTATCAAGATGTCTCCAAAGCGAGAGATTGCTATTATTCTGAAAGGCAGTATGACTTAGTAGGGATAGAAATTTGAATAAAATAATAATAATGTCAATATAATAACAATTATCTACCAAAAGAGGAATGTGACAAACAGTAAAAGCTCTAAGTCTTTTGTGATTTTGTTTTCTTGTCTTGCTTTGGTTTGGTGTTATGTGACTATGACAGGACACCCAGAACAAATATTAATAAATACAAGGGTAGCACAGATATTGTCATGAAAGTCAAAAGCAAATAAAAAGGAAAAGATGCTTTTTGTCTTAAGCTAAACTTAGGCACAACTTCCAGAGACCTTTTCCATCTATATGTTAAGAGGCTAGATAAGATAAAAGAAGGGTTTGGCCCATTGCTTGGGGTAAATGGGTTAAAGGCTAATAGTAAGCAGATTACTTTCTTTCCAGGTATGCTATCAAAGAGGATAATCTTTGCCCTGCAAAGTGTAAAACAGATGGGGGTAAAATAAAATTGGAGCCCAAGATAAGGAAAATGATAGTAGGTAAACACCCAACTGTTCAATGAAGCTGAGTCTCGAGCCCCTTACAAATTACTTCTAAGCATACGAAGAAAATTTTGAAGTTGTAATTGGCTGTTCTACTCTTGATTATCTTTGAGGAATCAAGTGAGTGAGTTTCCATGGGTGAGTGTTCCATAGTTCAAAGGACAGATTTCAGACTTACAAATAGACTTGATACAGATACTTGCAAAGTTCCAAAATTATTCTTCAGCATTTAGAGAAGGGTGTAGTAAGCACCAAAGGATTGCACAGGTATGCTATGAATAAGGAATGAGACTTTAAAAATAAACTGACAGAGCAAGGCAAAGCTGTAGACAGTGAATTATAATTCAAAACAGAAATCTGATACCTCCAATAATATTCTCGTTTACGGGATGAAGAGACATTGCTGAGATGAAAGCAAGGTTAGTTATACCCTCAGTCTTACTCAAGAAGTCACTGTAGAGCAAAACACCAGTGATGTGCCATGTAATTCTGCTATTGATCTTTTTTTTTTTTTTTTTGCAGTACACGGGCCTCTCACTGCTGTGGCCTCTCCCATTGTGGAGCACAGGCTCCAGACGCACAGACTCAGCGGCCATGGCTCACGGGCCTAGCCACTCCACGGCATATGGGATCTTCCCAGACCGGGGCACCAACCCATGTCTCCTGCATCGGCAGGCGGACTCTCAACCAGTGCACCACCAGGGAAGCCCTACTGACCATATCTTGATCAACATTTATGTTAAATGGCATAAAAGGAACCTTGGAAAGTCAGCTTATTGAGTTAATACATGACAGAACTCTTGGTGGGATGCCCAATTTATTCAATTATAGAAGACTAATTTCAATAATATAATCAGGCTGGAATAATGAGACTACATTTTTAAATGGAAACACATATATATGTATATGTATGTGCATATTTCTACAAATACACACATATATATACAAATATTCATAATATTGTTTGCTTAATAGATGAAAGGGAAAAAGTTAGGGTAAATTGGTTTGAGAGCAGTTAGGATAAAAAATAACTAGAGGACTTAGTTAACTATTAGTTTACCACCTAGACAGGTGAAGGAAGTACTAGGAAGCCCATTTAGGATCAGCACCATCTGTGCTCTCTAGTTCACCTTCATCAGCAATAAAGCTGATATTTTTATTCCTGGTTTATACCCGCATCAATTTCTCAATTGGACCAAAAATCACGGGGGAGAGAGGTATTTTCAAACTCAAATGAGTGGTTTATATACCTGATTACCTTTTCGCCCTCTCATTCTCATTTTACAGATGAGAACACTGAGGCTTAGGAAACGTGCCTACTTACCTCAAGTCAGCCCCTAAGTAAACGAAGGACTTGAGCCTGGATCTGATCTGCTCCAAAGCCCTTACCATTAACCACACTTCTCCAGCCTTCCAAGAGGAGGGAGATTAGGGTCCTTCCCGCACTTGATAGAACTCTTTTTAAGAGAAACATGGAGCAGCTGAAGTGTAGCCAAAGAAGGAAGTGGGGAGAGGTGGGGTGAGGGTGTTGGAGATTTGAGAACTATGCAATCTGAGCACCAGGAAAAGGAGGTAGAAAAGGTTTACTCTGAAAGGAGGAGACACAAAAAGGACAAGGACACTTTATCCATCATTTCAAGGGATGGAAAGCCAAAGGAGATTCAATGTTTTCATGCTGTAAAAACTGACCTCCACTGGCAGAATAAATAGAAACTATGGGAGGCTGATTTTCATTAATATTTAAACAAACATCATAATTTAAACTATTCAAAAATATTCCTAGCTTCTTTGAATTCCATCTCAAACAGTGGCTGGATTGTCAACTTTTGGGAATCTGTAGAAGAAATATGTGTCATGGATTAATTTGTTTCTTTAATAGAGATGCAGTGAGCATCTACTATGAGCCAGGCACTCTTCTAAATACTGAGGATGCAATGTTGAACAAGAGACACGGAATTATAAAATTAAAAACACAGTGTTGAACAAGAGGCAGGACCCTTCTCTCATAAAGTTCCATTCTGAAGAGAGGGTGAAAAAATAAACAATTAAGCAAATAATGAATAACTTCATTTATGATACTGATAAATGCCATGAGACAGCCCTACAAATGGTGATATGACAGAGTATGACCAAGGGTAGGGAACTACCTTAGACAGTTGTTCAAGAAAGTCTTCTCTAAATGACACTTGACAACCAAACTGAGTGTTTCATGACAAAACAGAGCACACAAAATCTAGAGGAAGAGAATTTCAGTTGGGTTAATAGCAGGGACAAAGGTCCTTAGGCTTGACTGGGCTTGTTGTACAGCAGGAAATTCACTACGAATAATGAGTCACAAGCTTAACTAAGAGGGTAAGTTTACATCTTGTTCTAATATTCTTGACTTGAAAATATGTCCTTGTCCGGTCTAAATGTCTAGATCATAGATGCAGCAGAATTCACTGGTATAAATGTGAAAAATTCATGACATCAGCTGTCAGTGGGAGAGTAATATATTTTGTGACAAGTTTTTAAGCTCTACTGATCAACACTTTGTCACTTGTAAACCTCTGGAGAGTATTAAACTCATTTTCCATTGATTTTGACACTGAAATCTTTGTCCAAAGTGTATTTTCAAAATAGATTAGAATGGTATATTCTATGACCGCTTCCAGCCTAGGTTCATGTGCTGAACATCACACAGAGAGTTGGGAGGTGCCAGCTCTTATCTTCATGCTGTCACTGACTAAGTGTATGATCTTAAATCAGGTCCTAATGTCTCAGAGCCCCAAGTTTCTCCACTTGTGAAGAGACAGGATTACAACATCCACCTAACAAACTGATATAACTGAGGATGATAATTTAGACAATGTTGTAAAGATGATTTGAACAGTTTAAATTATTAAACAAGACAAAGATCTTAACAGAAATGTCAGCACTATTTTTCCTTGAAAGGAAAAGAAATCCTTGTACTTTTTCTATGAT
This sequence comes from Neophocaena asiaeorientalis asiaeorientalis, assembly GCF_003031525.2. NCBI lineage: Eukaryota > Metazoa > Chordata > Mammalia > Artiodactyla > Phocoenidae > Neophocaena > Neophocaena asiaeorientalis. The sequence continues at coordinate 2,127,735 of NW_020173108.1, forward strand.
TTGCAGAGAACTGGAAGCCCAAAGCATGCTTCTAATTAAGAAGACACAGGAAAAGAAGCAAATTGAAACATAAGGGAAACATTGAAAGAAAAGAGACAACTGAATGACAGTTATCCGGATGAGTAGGGAAGAGAGAGATGTGTCGCTTAGAGAAAACATCATGACATAGGAATTGTGATTTAGAACTTTGTAAAATGAAGAAGAGGAAAACTGGGGTAAAACTGCAGTAAAATATGAGAGAAGAATGTACCACAGCAGTAGATCCCTTAACATTTTTTCTCTTTTTATTAAAAGGCAAAAACTATCTTGACACCTGTACTTTGCGTACGACTCTGCCACAGTTCGGTTTTATCTGTAGAAACAGAAAATGTATGAATTTTTATAGGTTTCACCATATTTATTCCCTGTATTCTCTGCTATAATGGTATTATTATTAAACTTCTTCCTCCCAAAGAACTTAGTATTGTTAATGTTGCAAATATGGACTTGGAACCCTCCCTGCCTCACTAAAATAAATCAATAGTTTTATTTCATAGAGAACATGATGGCTATCCAGTTTATGCAGGTAGTTTATCACTTTTCAGGTTCTCTATGTACAGAAAAATAATGAAAATGATAAACTGAGGACTGCCAGGAGACAGACAAATGCATGAACCAATAAAAGATCAATACTTTAGAGGGTAACAGAGGATTAAGAAGGTTGAATGCAATCAAGACTTTAAAATGCAACAAGTTTCCAAAGGCTGGTTAGTGAAGATTTATGACCAGCCTTTCATAACTCACGTTTATCTGATATTCCTAGTCTTCATAAACTTCATGACCCCTAAACATCTCTCCCAAAGCCTAGGCAAAAAATGAGATCAGAAAAGATGTCTCTACACCAGATTTTCTACCCTTCCCTCATTCTCATCACCTCCTTCCCTGAAACTGTCTGAATTTCTATCATTTAAGAGTCCTTTTGTTACAGACTTTGTAGACTTTTAAGAATGTACTATCACAGGACAAATACCATGTTCTGAAAAGTCTAACTCCTAAAATACTTTATCAACTCAGTTTCTTGTGAAATGAATAAGAATGAGGTACAGGGCAGTTTCTCTTTTTTTTTGGGGGGGGGCAGTATTAGAAGACAAAGATTGGTTTGGCAGAGTCAAGGTTCCAGGAAAAGCGAGTCTGAGTAAATCAGCATTTAGGCTTCAAGAGTTTCACGAAGATCTTAAGTGAGAGTAAGCAAGCAAAAAGAAAGGATGCTGAGGGGGATACAAGTGTCAAAGCATGACTTATTCAAGGTCACATTTATGCTCCAGGAAAGGTTACCATAGCCTCATACCATAAAGAATAATCATTAAACTCTCATCATACAGTATTGACAATGGATATGAAATGGATACTTGAATTTGAATAAAGAGAATCAGATAAGAAAAATGTATGATAAATCATGTGTCTTTAAAGGTCAGAGGTGGAGTCAAGATGGCGGCCTGGGAAGACACTGAGTTCGAGTCTCCCCACAACTAGGGCACCTGCCAGATGCTGGTGGGGGAAGTTGAAGACCAGGGAGATGGGAGGAACCCCCAAACCACAGGGCAGAATATGGGGGGGAGTGAGGGGGGAGGAGAAGTGGAAGCCAGACAGGACTGGCTCCACTGAGGGATGACTGGGAGAGGAGAGGGGTTCCCACACCTGGAGGGGCCCTGGGGGCTTGGAGGATCAGAGGGGAGTGCACCCAGCATTTCCCCAGCCCACTTGGGCCCCAGGAAGCCTGCTGGGCTCCTGGGCCTGGTCTTCCATTCTCTGGGGCCACCTCTGGCCTCGTGCGTCCTAGGGGCATGGGAGGGAGGAGGGGTAAGAGGAGGAGAGATCGATGGGGGAGACCCTCCAGGACCAGGGAATCAGGGGAAGCGCCATGGGCATTTGCTCGAGGAAGACTGTTGGGCTTCCAGGTCTGGTCCCCTGCCCTCCGGGGCCCCCTCTGGCCGCATGAGTCCTAGGGGCATAGGAGGGATTGGGGGGGGGGCGGGCGAGGAAGAAGAGAAGGCCAATGGGAAGGGACCCTCCAGGTATGGATGACTGGAGGGAAACGTGCCTAGTGTTTCCCCCGCCCACTCAGACCCAGGGAGCCTGACTGGGTCCCAGACCTGATCCTCTACCCTCCAAGGCCAGAGGCACTCCTGGGCCCCACCTGCTGCACTGAGCCTAAGCCCCACGCCCCCACTCCCCCAGGGCCTTTTCCACCCTATGGATCTTAAGCATAGTCCCCGCCCAAGGCCTAAACCCAGCCCCTGCCTAAGACCCGGCCCCCACAGCCAAGGCCTTTTCTGGCCTTTTTTTCCCTCTTTTTTGCTACTGTATTTCTGTTTTACCTTCTGGTTGTTTCATCTATATTTTTATTTTTTTAATTTTTTCCAATATATCTGCTAGTTCTCTAATCTTATTTATTTTTTACTCTTTGTTATTGTTCTGCTAATTTTTTTCTTTATCGCTGCCCTATGCAGCTTGCAGGATCTTGGTTGAAGAGTCAGGGGTCAGACCTGAGCTCCTGTGGTGGGAGCTCCAAATCCGAACCACTGGACTAACAGAGAACCTCAGAACCCAGGAAATATTCATAGGAGTGGGGTCTCCCAGAGGTCTTCATCTCAGCAACGAGACCCAGCTCTACCCAAGAGCCTACAAACTCCAGTGCTGGAGGCCTCAGGCCAAACAACCAGTAAGACAGGAACACAATACCACTGATGAAAAAAAAAAAAAAGAGAGACAACAAAAAAATATGTCACAGATGAAGGAGCAAGGTAAAAACCTAAAAGACCAAATAAATGAAGAGGAAATAGGCAACCTACCTGAAAGAGAATTTAGAGTAAGTATAGTAAAGATGATCCACAATCGCTAGAATAGAACGGAAGCATGGATGGAGAAAATAAAACAAATGTTTAACAAACACCTAGAAGAACTAAGGAACAAACAAACAGAGATGAACAACACAGTAAATGAAATGAAAAATACACTAGAAGGGATCAATAATAGAATAACTGAGGCAGAAGAATGAACAAATGTGTTGAAAGACAGAATGGTGGGAATAGTTGCTGAGGAGCAGAATGAAGAACAAAAAATGAAAAGAATTAAAGACAATCTCAGAGACCACTGGGACAACACTAAAAGCACCAACATTCGAATTACAGGGGTCCCAGAAGAGAAGAGAAAAAGAAAGGGTCTGAGAAAATATTGGAAGACATTATAATGGAAAACTTCCCTAACATGGGAAAGGAAATAGTCACCCAAGTCCAGGAAGCACAGAGAGTCCCAGACAGGATAAACCCTAGGAAAAACACAACAAGACTCATATTAATCAAACTAACAAAAATTAAATTCAAAGAAAAAATATTAAAAGCAGCAACAGAAAAGCAAAATAAAACATACAAAGGAATCCCCATAAGGTTAACAGCTGATTTTTCAGCAGAAACTCTGCAGGCCAGAAGGGAATGGCAGGATATACTTAAAGTGATGAAAGAGCAAAACCTACAACGAAGATTACTCTACCCATCAAGGATCTCATTCAGATTCGATGGAGAAATCAAAAGCTTTACAGACAAGCAAAAGTTAAGACAATTCAGCAGCACCAAATCAGCTTCACAACAAATGCTAAAGGAACTTCTCTAAGTGGGAAAAACAAGAGAAGAAAAACACCTACAAAAACAAACCCCAAACCATTAAGAAAATGGCAATAGAAACATACTAACCTTGAAGGTAAATGGATGAAATGCTCCAACCAAAAGACACAGGCTCACTGAATGGATACAAAAACAAGACCCATATATATGTTGTCTACCAGAGACCCACTTCAGACCTAGGGACACATACAGACTAAAAGTGAAGGGATGGAAAAAGATATTCCAGGCAAATGGAATTCGAAAGAAAGCTGGAGTAGCAATACTTGTATCAGATAAGTAGACTTTAAAATACAGGCTGTTATAAGAAACAAAGAAGGATATTACATAATGATAAAGGTATCAATCCAAGAAGAAGATATAACAATTATAAATATATATGCACCCAACGAAGGAGCACCTCAATACATAAGGCAAATGCTAACAACGATAAAAGGGGAAAGCGACAGTAACACAATAATAGTAGGGGGCTGTAACACCCCACCTACACGAATGGACGGATCATCCAAACAAAATAAATAAGGAAACACAAGCTTTAAATGACACAACAGACCAGATAGATTTAATTGATATTTACAGGACATTCCACCAGAAAGTGGCAGAATACACTGTCTTCTCAACTGCACATGGAATATTCTCCAAGACAGATCACATCTTGGGTCACAAGTAAAGGCTCAGAAAATTTAAGAAAACTGAAATCATATCAAGCATCTTTTCTGACCACAACACTATGAGATTGGAAATCAATTACATGAAAAAAACTGTAAAAAACCCAAATACATGGAGGCTAAACAGTTCACTAAACAACCAAGAGATCACTGGAGAAATTAAAGAAGAAATTAAAAAATACATAGAAACAATGACAACAAAAACACGACGACACAAAACCTATGGGACGCAGCAAAAGCAGATCTTAGAGGGAAGTTTATAGCAATTCAATCTCACCTCAAGAAACAAGAAAGATCACAAATAAACAATCTAACATTACACCTAAAGCAACTAGAGAAAGAAGAACAAAGAACCCCAAAGTCAGTAAAATGAAAGAAATTATAAAGATCAGAGCAGAAATAAATGAAATAAAAATGAAGAAAACAATAGCAAAGATCAATAAAACTAAAAGTTGGTTCTTTAAGATGATAAACAAAATTGATAAACCTTTAGCCAGACACATCAAGAAAAAAAGGGAGAGGACGTAAATCAATAAAATTAGAAATGAAAAAGGAGAAATCACAACTGACGCCACAGAAATACAAAGGATTATAAGAGACTACCACAAACAACTATATGCCAATCAAATGGACAACTATCAACAAATGGACACATTCTTAGAAAGGTACAATTTTCCAAGACTGAACCAGGAAGAATCAGAAAATATAAACAGACCTATCACAAGTAATGAAATTGAAACTGCAATTAAAAATCTTCCAACAAAAAAAAGCCCAGGACCAGATGGCTTCACAGGTGAATTTTATCAAACATTTAGAGAAGAGCGAACACCCATCCTCTCAAACTCTTCCAAAATTGCAGAGGGAGGAACACTCCCAAATTTGTTCTACAAGGCCACCATCACCCTGATACCAAAACCAGACAAAGATATCATGGCAAAAGAAAATTACAGACCAATATCACTGATGAACACAGATGCAAAAATCCTCAACAAAATACTAGCAAACAGAATCCAACAGCACATTAAAATGATCATACACCATGATCAAGTGGGATTCATCCCAGGAATGCTAGGATTCTGCAATATATGCAAATCAATCAATGTGATACACCATATTAACAAATTAAGGAACAAAAACCATATAATCATCTCAATAGATGCAGAAAAAGCTTTTGACAAAATTCAAGACCGATTTATGATAAAAACTCTCCAGAAAATGGACATAGAGGGAACTTACCTCAGCATAATAAAGGCCATATATGACAAACCCACAGCAACCATCACTCTCAATGGTGAAAAACTGAAAGCATTTCCACTATGATCAGGAACAAGACAAGGATGTCCACTCTCGCCACTCTTATTCAACATAGTTTTGGAAGTCCTAGCCATGGCAGAGAAGAAAAAGAAATAACAGGAATACAAACTGGAAATGAAGAAGTAAAACTGTCACTATTTGCAGATGACACGATACTATTCATAGATAATCCTAACGATGCCACCAGAAAACTACTAGAACTAATCAGTGAATTTGGTACGGTTGTGGGATACAAATTTAATGCACAGAAATCTCCTGCATTCCTATACACTAACAATAAAAAATCAAAAAGAGAAATTAAAGAAACACTCCCATTTACCATCTCAACAAAAAGAATAAAATACCTAGGAATACACCTACCAAAGGAGGCAAAAGACTTGTACTCAGAAAACTATAAGACACTGATGAAAGAAATCAAAGACGACACAAACAGATGTAAAGATATGCCCTGTTCTTGGATTGGAAGAATCAATATTGTCAAAATGACTATACTACCCAAAGCACTCTACAGATTCAATGCCATTCCTATCAAACTACCAATGGCATTCTTCACAGAATTAGAACAAAAAATTTCACAATTTGTATGGAAACACAAAAGACCCCGAATAGCCAAAGCAACCTTGAGAAAGAAAAACAGAGCTGGAGGAATCAGGCTCCCTGACTTCAAACTATACTACAAAGCTGTAGTAATCAAGATAATATGGTACTGGCACAAAAACAGAAATAAACATCAATGATACAGAACAGAAAACCCAAAGATAAACCCACACACATATCATCACCTACCTTATGACAAAGGAGGCAGAAACATACAATGGAGAAAAGACAGCCTCTTCGATATGTGGTGCTGGGAAAACTGGACAGCTACATGTAAAAAAAAAATGAAATTAAAACACTCCCTAACACCATACACAAGAACAAACTCAAAATGGATTAAACACCTAAATCTTTTTGACCCAGCTCCTAAAGTAATGAAAATAAAAAGAAACAAATGGGACCTAATGAAACTTGAAAGCTTTTGCACAGCAACGGAAACCATAAACAAGATGAAAAGACAACCCTCAGAATGGGAGAAAATATTTGCAAATGAAGAAACTGACAAAGGGTTAACCAAAATATACAAACAGCTCATGCGGCTCAGTATCAAAAAAACAAACAACCCAATTTAAAAATGGGTGGAAGACACTTCATGAAAGAAGACATGCAGATGGACAACAGGCACATGAAAAGATGCTCAACATCACTAATTATTACAGAAATGCAAATCAAAACTATAATGAGTTATCACCTCACACTGGTCAGAACGGCCATCATCAAAAAATCAGCAAACAATAAATTCTGGAGAGGGTGTGGAGAAAAGGGAACCCTTTTGCACTGCTGATGGGAATGTAAATTGATACAGCCACTATGGAGAACAGTATGGAGGTTCCTTAAAAAACTAAAAACAGAGAAACATATGACCCAGCAATCCCACTACTGGGCATATACCCTGAGAGAACCGTAATTCAAAAGGACACATGTACCCCAATGTTCATTTCAGCACTATTTACAACAGCCAGGACATGAAAACAACCTAAGTGTCCAATGACAGATGAATGGATAAAGAAGATGTGGTACATATATACAATGGAATATTACTCAGCCCTAAAAAGGAATAAATTGGGTCATTTGTGGAGATGTGGATGAACCTAGAGTCTGTCTTACAGACTGATGTAAGCCAGAAAGAGAAAAACAAATATTGTATATTAACACATATATGTGGAATCTAGAAAAATGGTACAGCTAAATCTATTTGTAGGGCAGGAATAGAGACATAGACGTAGATAATGGACATGTGGACACAGGGCAGGAAGTGGGGGTGAGTCGAATTGGGAGATTAGGTTTGACATAAATATACTACCACGTGTAAAACAGATAACTAGTGGGAACCTGCTATATAGCACAGGGAGCTCAGCTCGTTGCTCTGTGACAACCTAGACGGGTGGGCTGGCAGGGCGGGGGGATGTGCAAGAGGGAGGCATATAGGTATACACATAGCTGATTCACTTCATTGTACAGGAGAAACTAACACATTGTAATGCAATTATACTCCAATAAAAATATAAATAAAGGTCAGGAAAAAATGTTCCTATATGCTACCTCATTAACTTACAAGTCATGATTTGGGGGTGGTATGGGGGAGAGAGTATTAATGCAGTTGTTTCTTCAGTCTTGAGTCCATTTTTTAAAAAAATTATTACTTTTAAGATGTAAGAGGGGAAAGAAAAAGAAAGAACAAACAGAATGCCAAGCTGAAGGGGATGGGTTGAGAAGGGAGGCACCAGGAAGACGGAGACTAAATATAATGTCAGAAGCAGCAGAGTCTCAGTGTGGAGAGGGGGTATACACAGAAACCAGTCCAGGGCTGTTTGTCAGATTATATTTAAGTTGCCAAGGGTGGCTTAATGATTCTGGCAACTTCCATGGTAGAATTTGAAACTCCTCTCTGAATAGCTGTGCTTTCACCCACCTCCACCTTCATTAACCTGATCTCAATGTTTTTTTCCCAAGCGAAAGAATATGGCTTCTGAACAGTGACGGAATGAGAAAGAATAAACACAGGCCAAATTTTTAAAAATTAGATAGCAAAGTAATTAACCTTGAAAAATCCATGTAGGATGAGGGTGAGATTTGCGAGTAGAGCCTAAGTTTCCCAGTAGGGCTGCTGACATTCATAATGCAGGAAGCCTGAGAGCATTATTACCTTTGTACAGGGGATTCAATTCCCAATTCTCTAAATCTGTGAAAAATTTGATAAGCGTATTTTTAAACGGCTTTCCTGCTTTCTCAGCCTACTTTCTTTAAAAATGATTACCATATTCTTAATTTAAGTGTGCAAGTTCATTTTCTTCAAATCTTAGAAACATGTGTGTATGAAAATGCCTTTTCATCCCCAGATATTCAAGTGTTGAAATAACTTTCCAGGCCCAAGATGAACTGCTCCTGCCTGGGGGGGCCACTTCAGCAAACCCAGAGCCAGATAACCCTCAGGTCTCTGTAAATGCTCTGCTTGACCGGAAGCAGCATATGCAGTCAGCCAATCCCCAAGCCAGACAACCTGTGGGCCTTCTCACCACAAACAAGGCTGACTACATGGCCCCAGCCAATCAGTTTCTATTTTTCTCTTCCTTGTTCTTTATTCTTCATCCTGTAAGACCTTCCTGCCTACTGCCCCACTGTACAGTGCTCCAAAATGAGACTGCCCACTTCATGAAGCGTTAAATCAAGTTCGTTTGTGTCACCTAAATTGTCTTATTTAATCATGTTTTTAAAAAAAGTTGGGAACACTAGTTGCTGCATTTTTTTATATAATCCTTTTCACATTACTATATTTTAAAAATTGAAAGTAGTATTAAATAATGATGCCTCTATTACTTTGCACATTATAAGTACAGCATTTTATGTTCCTAGCCTCATTTTCTTAGCCCATGCTAACAAATACTTAAAAACAATAAATCATGTTATCTTCTTAGTGTGGTTTATAAAATAACATTCCCTTTACTCAGTTCAAATAGGGAAATGAACTTCTAACGGCATCCATGTACACTGCTGCTAATGACAACTCCCAAACTTTTAAGGACATACAGTATTACTGTATATTTAGACAAACTTAATACGCTCCAGAGAACTCCTAATGTTTAGAGATCTCCATTACTTCCACACCATATATTTATGATTTCTCTTTTTATTTCTTTCCTCTCTCTCAAGTTGTTTTCCCACAGCATTGTTTTTGTCAGAACATCTCTGTTAGCTCTAAACTTTTAGAACTTTATTTTTAACCCTTGCATTTGTACCCCAGTTCATTTATAGAACAGAAATCTGTCTTACATAAAAAAGCCCCTCTTTTAAGTTCTACACTGTCGTTTCAGACTGACCAGTTGGACAGACACTTCATTCAGTCACAGACAGTTTATTCTGTCCCCAAGAGTGCAGCTGCGGGATTAGAACTTTTTCCGTCATCGAGTGATTTTTATTTGAGAAAGATTTGCAGTCTTCAAAAATGGGCCAATCTATTCCATATATCCTTAAAATGCCATAAGCAATCTAAGAATTGCCCAATCAGTACTTTGTTCCTGCTACATAGAAAAGAAATTAGTGGGAAGAACAAAGAAGTGTAAGGAAAAGAAAAGAAAAAAAAAACCTTGGGGAAAAATGTCCACAGTGATTTATGTTTGCCATATCTTTTTAAAGACACTTTCACAACTTTTACTCTGGGACAACTGCTTTAAGACAAGTCAGATATGCTTTATTTGGCTAGAATTCACATAACTTCAGCAATGATTTATACTGGAATTGATCGATACAAATAGAAAAAGATAATGTTTCCATTCTCAATATTCTCGTGAGAAATCCATTGACAACAGATAATTCTAACTGTAGTTTCCACTGTGTGCTATAGAAGCATAGAAAAGGACTTACTCCAATCTGGGCTATGTAGAGTGAGAGGGCAGGTCAGTGAACTCTCTTCTGAAATAACTCCTGACCTGAGCCCTAAAGAATGAATAGATTTTATCAAGGTAAAGAAAACTCTTCCTTTTATCAAGGAAAGAGTATCCCAGAGAAAAATAATTGGCACAAAACTCTGAAACAGCATAATGTTTACATAAAACTCTATGCTGGTCAGCGTTTCTGGAATTCAGAGTTGTGGGGTATAAATTTCAGGCAGGCAGTGGAACTGAAGACATGAGTAAGGTCTGGTAGCAAAGGTCCAAGGACATCATGCTAAGGAATTGGAACCTTAAGCTGTAGAAGAAGGGAAATCATCGTATAAACAAATATGCAGAGACTTCCCTGGTGATCCAATGGTAAAGAATCCACCTTAAAATGCAGGGGACACAGGTTCAATCCCTGGTCAAGGAACTAAGATCCCACATGCCACGAAGCAACTAAGCCTGCACGCCACAACTACTGAGTTTGTGCACCTCAACTAGAGAGCCTGCTTGCGGCAAACTACAGAGCCCATGCACCACAGCTACAGAGCCCATCTGCCCTGGAGCCTGTGTGCCACCACTAGAGAAGAGAAAACCCGCATGCCACAACTAGAGAGAAGACTGCGTGCTGCAACGAAAGATCCCGCGTGCCTCAGCAAAGATCCTGCATGCCACAACTAAGGCACGATGCAGCCAAAAATAAATAAATCTTTAAAAAAATATGCATTTTGGATAGATCATATCAGTGACAAAGACAAATTTTAGGGGAGTAAGATCTAAGGCAAAGATATGTAGCGGAGAAAAAAATAATTTTTCTCTCCTCCTCTTAGGTTTATTGGCTGGGGCCTTGCAAATTAGATTGACAAAAGACAGATTAACAAAAGGGAAACAGAAGTTTATTAATTGCATTGTTCCTATACGTGGGAGTATATTCAGTGATGGGTAACTCAAAGGGGTAGTTGGAACTTGGGTTTATACAGCATCTTAGCAAAGAACAAAAAATTTATAGAGAAGTGACAAGACAAATGAGAGGACTTTGAGCCTTCAAGAGTGTAAATTGGAGGAGGCAAATATATGGGGGAAAATAATGGTAAATAAGGGCTGGTTGGAAGGTTTTGTTGAAGTAGACTCTTTCCTGGTATCATCTTTGGGCTGATAAGACTCTGGAATTGTCCCTGTGATTAACTTCTGCCCTTCCTGGTAGAGAGAGGAGGGGAGCCACCTCTACAAATTTATATTCTGCTTTTAGACAAATAGGAGAAGCATAGACAACTTTTCTTGTATCTCCTTCTTCTCAATTGCCTTCAGCTCAAAAGAATCCTTATACCAAAGAGACATATTTTAGAGTTGCACATTCTGCTACACTTCAGATGCTAGTGTGAAGGAGATGGTAAATAACATGTCAAATAAGATAGGGTTCTAAAGAAGGTAGAGATAGTAGGGATGAACAGAGGAGGACACAGTCAATGTAAACTTAGAAGCCAAAAAAATATATCAGTACTGACTAATTCTACAGCAAAGAGTGTGTAAGAGTGTATGCATGGCAGCCCTATCAACTAAAGGGAATATTAAAAAAAAATAATACATAGCCTTGAAGAAGATGACTCCATCCTTATATTAGAGACGAACAGGAGGAAGTTGGGTTTCTCAATATACACCTCACAGAATGAAGCAAGTCTAAATTAGGAGTCTGTTATGAAAGGTGGTTAAAATGAAAAGTGTGACTGAGATCAAAGAGGGGCTGCTGAGTAGAAGTGAAACCAGAAATGGTCACAGAAAAGAGACTTACAGGGTAGCAAGGTGAAAAAATACCAAGGAAGACTGTCAATGATGAAGAGGGACACCAGAAAGGAGAGTTATTGGAGCCAAAGGAAAGTGAGAGTTTCAAGAACAGAGTAGGCAAAATTGTTACTGGAGTGGCTGTCTCCTGTGAAATAAAAACTGGAACTTTTTCCTTTACTGATTTAGAGGTGCACGGGGATCTTCGGGGGTGGATGGGGGAGGCACTTTTGTTGCACTGTAACGTGTAAGTAGAAGTAGAGACAAAAAGAGACTCGTTACGCATTTTTAAAATATATATGATATCTAAAATATATATTCCACAGTCAGACTATATAATCAAAAAATGCCACTCCCACCTACCCTTCCCATGAAGGGACACACGCTTTTTGTTTCGTTATGTTTTTGAATGGGAGGAATGGAGTATGTTCACAAGGTGAGGAGAAAACCTGTAGAGAAATCACATTGATGATACAGAGGAACAAGGATAATGAAGGAGGAGCGGCAACCAATTCAAGAGCCAAGGTAGAGGAATTTTGCCTTACACAGGAGGAAGGCCACCCCGCCTTAAAACTGCAGGGAAGGAAAGACGGATACGTGCTTAGGTGGATGCATTCGTTGGATTAACCTATTCAGATTTAGTTTGCAACTGTTGCTAGGCACGGTCAAATGAGTCAAAGCTACAGATCTTTATTTTACCATTTTGCAGGCTGCTCTTAAGAGCTTAAGCACAGATAAGTGAAATGCCAAGGTCAAAGTGTGCTAACAAAGTAGAACTGGAAAAAGCAAGCTAAAACTTCAGACTTAGACAAAGCATTAAGATAAAGCAGCCCAGTAATAAATATTAAGCACCTACTGTGTCCAAGGCACTGTGAAGCATTTTACAGGCATAAAGTATCCTCATTTATTATTCACAATACTCTAATTAATTAGTCCTATTATTGTTCCCATATCACAGATGAGGCAACTGAGTCTTATTAGAGAAATTAAGTGACTTGCCCACCCAATGTTTCACAACCAATAAAAGCACAAAATGACAATTATTGTTTAGGTCTGTCTGACTCCAAACATATTTTCTTGACCACTCTATCATATCCCCACATCAAAGGCTCAACTCAACTTTCAATCCCGTCCCTCTCAACATGCAATCTCTCGGCAATGGACCTAATGTTGTGTCCCCTCAAAATGCATATGTTAAATTCCTAACCTCAGATGTGATGGTATTAGGAGGTGGGGCCTTTGGGAGCTAATTAGGTCATGAGGATGGAGACCTCATGAATAGGATTAATGCCTTTATAAAAGGAATCCAGAGAGCTCTCTAACCCTCCCTCTGCCCAGTGAGGATACAATGAGAAGACGGCCGTCTGCAGCCCAGAAGAGGGCTCTTTCCAGAACCCAACCATGCTGGCATCCTCATCCTTGGACTTCTAGCCTCCAGAACTGTGAGAAGTAATCTTCTGTTTATAAGCTACCCAAGTCCATAGTACTTTGTTATGACAGCCTGAACTGACTAAGGCACTCTCCTTGTGGATATCAGGTGCAAATACCTTAAAAGTGACGACTTTCCTTCCTTTGGATGTTATTCTCAATCCAAAGTTGGCCTCTCTACTCCCTGCCACAGTGACATGAGGAGTAAGGGAAGTCAACTTGATCTAAGGGTCATCACAGCTTTCAATGACTTACTAGCTACCCATAATGAGAAAAGACTTAGACACAACTGAATTGAATAAAGAGCTATGAAGCCTATACAAATTAAAATCTAAGGAGCTCAAATAAACAGAGGAAAATGTGTGTTAAAAGTATTCATATAGGGACTTCCCTGGTAGCACAGTGGTTAAGAATCTGCCTGCCAATGCAGGGGACACGGGTTCAAGCCCTGTCCGGGAAGATCCCACATGCTGCGGAGCAGCTGAGCCCAGGCGCCACAGCTCTGGAGCCTGCGCTCTGCAGCCCACAAGCCACAGCTTCTGAGCCCACATGCCACAACTAAAGCCCGCGCGCCTAGAGCCTGTGCTCCAGAACAAGAGGAGCGCCCACTCGCTGCAACTAGCGAAAGCCTGCACGCAGCAACGAAGACCCAACGCAGCCAAAATTAAAAATAAAACAATTTATTAAAAAAAAAAAGTATTCATATATTAGAAAAGAGAAAGTGGTGCCTTCTGTCCAGTGCATCTGCATATTGCCCAGTTACAAAAAAAATAAGAGAAAAATTAATCAATTTAGTACCTAAAACCAAAATTACATTTTACACTCCTCAATTTAGTTTCAAAGTAGTAAATTAAGACATAATTTAGTTTTTAAATCCCCATGTTATAGAGCTGCCACTGAATTAAATATTCTTTTAAGAATCAGAGGATTTTATTCCATAAAACTTCAAGACGCATTTGTTGTTTTAATTCTGCAAAACAGAGCAGTTAATTTCATTGATTTTTTAAAATTCCTCAAAGTATTTTTTTCTCTACTTTTACTGGTTCTCTCTATGAGCTGCTTCTGTGTTGGTCTAATTACAGAGAGGTCATTTCAGCATTTAGATTTATGTACACACACACAATTTCTTCATATATAACCATAAAATAATGTAATGACGTGTATAGATTCACATCATGGAAAAAATATAGGATTGAAACCTAATTATTAGCTGAGGATGGTAACGGAGAGGGATAAAACGATGTTTAGAACTGGTCCTTCAAGCCATGCTGCCTAGAAAGAGCTTCACAGAGAAGATACCTGATAGAGAAGAAGGAAAGGGGACCTGTGCATAAGGAAACACTCTTCTGTTTCAGAAACTGCGAGCCTGGATTTGAAAAGAAAAATCTTCACCAGTACATTTCTTTTTTATTCACTATTACTGCTGGAATTTTTTTATTATTATTTTCTTCATCTACGTGGTTAACTTGACACTGCTGAATTTCTAGCAAGTCTAATTTGAGAGGCCTCTTTCAAAACCTCTCTCCTTCCATATCCTGAGCAAGTAAGAGTTTTCTATCTTCAACCGTATGAGGTGTTAGATGCTTCAGTTGGTTCTGAAGGGCTCTGTGACATCTCCTTCTCAGCTTTAATTTGAAAGGACAGATTCTTTTCCTGGTTTAACTTGAATTTTCCCTGATGAGAAAGAGTTAGAAAAAAATGAGCTCTCAAGATCTTTTGATTTTTATAAATGTAAGTAGTCATTCAAGTTGAAGAGTCTGTTATTCTCAACATCATGAAAATAATTTTCCAGTAAGCATCATGTCTCTGCCACTTTCAGCTTCTTAATAAACTCTACTCTGTCTTTAATTACAGCCTTTTTATTAACTCTCTAAATTAAGGAAAGGGGAACAACTATATCTTTTCAAGTTGTTGAAACTCCCTCCCTCTTCCATTTTCACCATTAGTTTTTAAATCACAACTCTCTGGAACCACTTTTGAGAGTAAGTATTAACGGTTTAATAGGTAACTTTTGGAAGTTACCTTTAATCCAAATACCTACACATTTTGTTTATCACTGGGAGGGGTGTGGTTCTGACAGAGTGAATGATTGCAATGTCTTATCTGATGAACTCAATTTGAAACTTGCCCAGTGATGGAATTTTGTTAAGTTAAACTATGTAATTCCAATAAAAATCTTGATCACACGTTTGAAGAGACGGCAAACATTTATCAAATTTTAAATCACCATCTCAACTACATACACTTATTTATATATCAGGAAAGGGTCGTTGTACCTATGATATATCCATGGGTAATAATTCTCCTTGGAATTGGATGCTAAATGAGCCCTGTTTTATTCATTTTCAGACACAATCACAATTAGAGTCATGTGTACTCTTTCACAGTGCATGGACATTAAAAAATAATGAAAGTAAATCTATTGGTTTTTATTACAGTTATGTGAGGCAATACTGTGGTTTATGAAGGGATTTCTAGGACAGCTGCACATTTGGTTATATTTATTTTCTTGATAACTGTCCTACATAGACTGATATTTGCTATCTATTCACTTCTTTCTTTCCTTTTATGCTTTTAATAAAAGAAATTTCAAAAACTTGCCTCAATCCTAAAAGATAATACTACAGGAAAAGGAAGAAAAGAAACTATTAAAAGTCAGAAATTACTGATTTAAGGTATCTGATTAAAAGAATTAAACTTCTCCCACCTGACTACATAAGTAAGCTACTCTCTGCATTCAAAGTGAAATGGATTGAGGCAAATTTATTTGCATAATAAAAGCCCCAAATGTCACTTTTACCTAAAATATTCAGATTGTTAATGGTAAAATGTTTCTATATCGAATTATGCAAATAATTACTCAAAGTCTGTCATTTATAACAAATCTCTAAATTGTCTTCCAGCTCCACACCTCCATGACATTATCTGAAAACTGACATGGAGGCTGTTTTTGAGAGGGTAAACATGATAGCCCCTAGTTGTCTAAATATGAACATAAAAGTTAGTTTGTAAGATAAGATGTTGCAACATTATAAATAAGGTAGTTAGCTAATAAAAACTTTAGTTTAGTAAGTTGGTTTCTAAGGGACTAGGTAAGAACCAAGTAAGATAATCCACCCATCTTTACTATGAATGAAATAGAAACTATGCTGATTACTAGAATTATAATTAATGATCTTTTTCTCAGGCTCTGAGACAAATGGACTTGAGGGTATCTCCTATCCTGACAAGAGGCCCTAAAGGTCCTTAGCCTGGGCTGGTACAAGCCATGGTCTTCCTTCTTCTGTTACCTTGCTTCTCTACACCTAATTCTTCCACTTCTGCTGCTCTCCTGGGTCCAAAATTGTCACTGTACCTTGGACTATTAAAGATTATTCATGCCTTACAGGACATAGCTCTATCTTCGACCTCTTGGTCTCCTCCACCTTGATTACCTAACTTAATAGATAGGGGCCACTGTGAGTTATTTGTCAAGTGTTTATTATCTTTGAGCAATAGCTCCAAAGGACTAACAACAGAACTTTATGTGCTGACTATCACCTAGATACATTCTTTGTAATAGTTACAACAGGGCTTGCCAATAGCTTCATTTGACATATTTTCTTTTCCCAGTTGTCAATGAAAGAAGCATTGTTTTAAATACTTATACCTGACTTCAATCAGCTATCTTTGAGAGGTTTTCATACTCATTGAAAAACTTGGTGTCCTGTGCCCAAAACTGTTCAAAGATATTTATCAGAATTCACGAACCAGCATTTGCATGACTTTCAGGTGTTAGATGCTCAGGCCAGAGAATGTTTTTTTTGTTTTGTTTTGTTTTTTTTTTTTTTGCGGTACGTGGGCCTCTCACTGTTGTGGCCTCTCCCGTTGCAGAGCCCAGGCTCCGGACGCGCGGGCTCAGCGGCCATGGTTCCCGGGACTAGCCGCTCCGTGGCATGTGGGATCTTCCCGGACCAGGGCACGAACCCGTGTCCCCTGCATCGGCAGGCGGACTCTCAACCACTGCGCCACCAGGGAAGCCCCAGAGAATGCTTATTTATTGATGCTTAACAACTAAAAGTGTAACTAATGGGAGTTTAAATAGGTGGCATAGTGATTGTACACCTCATCGCGCTAGTAATACTTATTGATCTCACCACATAAGAAAGCTTGGGTTTGAATCTGTGAACATAAGAAAGGTCAAGAGAAAAAGAAAACCATTCAAGATTCCAAACACTCATGTGAATAAGCAAAATAGGAGAAAATATTGATTGTCTCCCCCTCTCACAGAATATGGAACCAATACCAAAATAAAAGAGGTAGAACATTTGAACATGTTCCATTAGTAGCTCTTCATATCACGTCGTAAACAGTCTGTCCTGATTCCTGCCAGTGGCAGAGGGACTTTGCAGAGGGCCATGATGCTTGTACAGGAATTGAGAGATGTTACCTTAATTAGGTCCCACACTTAGAGCCAGAAGATAATCTAACTCTGAAGCATTATTTAAAATATATATATATATGTTGAAGAAGAATCACTTTTCTAATGAAGGAATCCTGAAAAATGATATGAATGCTTTTCTTAGAGTTTTTAGACCATGAAAACATAAGAAAATCACACAGCAAGCAGGTTAACGCTATCGGCTTTTTTAGTCTTGGAACACAACCAATGGTTTCCCTATGAACAATGTCCATTTTTAAAGCTTTCTTTTATTTTATAATGTGTTTCATAGATAATGAGGAAACACCACTGTGACATATATAATTGACTTAATTCAATATACTATATATACATATTAAAAGTGAACATATAGAAGGGTGTGATTACATATAAATGTACGTGTATGTATATATACAAACTTTTAATTAACTTTATGTTTTACTATCTCATCAACTTTAGTACCAACATCCACACCTGTAGCATTGTTCATAATGAGAGGCTTACAGCACTTCTATGAAATGAGCAGAGGGACTTAATGGGACAGGCGTGCTGTAGCTTGAGTTGCCACTCTATTCTGACATTTTCCACTGCTCAAGTTACTCCAGTCATTAAACGCTTCCAATTCTACGCATGAGTGCCCTATCGAGCTGGCCACTTGCAGACCAGATGAAAAGGTACAGGGAGGAGTCACTCTGTATGACCTTTGTGTAGTCTATTATGTGCCATACTCTTGCCTCTGTCCCCACCGACACCCAGCGTCATTCCTGCATAGCACAGACGGGGGTTAAGGTGAACCATTCTAAGGACCACATCCTCAAATGGAAAGAAGCAGATGTAGCAGCATTTCTCAAGTGCCTGCATTCCACAGTGAACAGTTTCTAATCCAACCAGAATCTGTGTAGGCAGTTTCACCTATGTATTTATAAGTTATATGAATGAATGATCTAGTCCAAACGGCTTGTTCTTTTAGTATTTCTCTTTCTTCCTGAGGAGGAAGAGTTGTTTGGGACTAAGAGTTGACCAGATGGACCACACAATGGTGTGCTGATACCATTTGTGCTGTGAATGGAAGAGATGATTTCAGAGCTCACCCTGTTCTCAGAGGATCCAGGCCTCCATCTGTTGGGAATGGCCAAATTCAATCCTAATAGCCCAGTTGAGATACTAAATTCAGTCAGTTATTTAGAGAACTCCCTCATCAGTGCCAGTTTCTCACTGGCTTCCAGTTTTAGGTCACAATTTAGAGCCCATATTTGCAAGGCAGTTAAGGTCACGAGGAAACACAGGACACAAGCGTCCAAGTAAGGACAACATGTTTGTCCTCTTAGAGAAGAAAAGGAAAAGAGGCACACAGTGGAAAAGCAAAAGCTTCTGTGACAAATCAAGGGCAGAGCTGGGAAGAGGACACAAGCTTTCTAGTTCTCACCTATGACAATGCCAAACAGTCACACAAAAGTTTTATGGCTTATGACAGCAGCCAAGTAAAATAAGAGAACAAGAACCAGCGGCTTATGTTTTTAGCATTACCAAGACCCTTCCCACCATTGTTTTGAACAATAACATTTGGTGTTAATCAACTCCTTAAAAGGCACCCATCATTTTTAGTAGAGGTGACTGTCTATTATTCTCTGCAAAAGAGTCCCTGCACAGTCTGTCTAGGTTGGAAGTAAGGAGGAGCAGTCGATCTTGCCAAAATCTCAACTGTGCAAGTTGTCATCGAGAAAAGCCAGCAGTGGATTCAGGGCTCTGCCAGCTCATTCGAAAGAGAATCTTTGTGTTGGCTGATGCACTCATAAGGAAATGAGGCTGAGGATGGAAAAAAGACCAGTTGGGATACACACTCACAGGAGGGTTAGAATCCAGAGTAAAAGAGGTTGACTCCCTGCCAGCTGGGATTTATCCACTTCGGTAACTAGGGTGGGGTACTTAGCGTTGTTTCCTCACTTCTCAAATTTAGAGGAGCATGCTGGAAAGGCAGAAAATTAGCCTTCGGGGGGGGCTGCTCTGTGTTTCTGCTAAACACAGAACCTTTTCTGAAATGGAATCAGGTGGAGAGTAATTCTCCTAGCTGGAGTTAATACCACTATGATTCATAATCTTAATGAGAATGCAGCCAGCATGGCAGGGTAGAGGTGACCTATATACCGAGAGGGACAGAGAAAGGAATACTTCCTCTGAGTCGACCTGAGCTGCAGAGAACTTACTTTTATGCCCCTCCAAACAAAGACATATAGGCTTTCTTATTAAATAGTTCCATTTGACTACTAACTAGGGCAACTCATCTATTGATTTAGTGCCCCTCAATCAAATGGAACTATGTGTCTCCAGGGCAGGATATATATGACATAGTCTAGAGCACAGATTCTAGAGCCAGGCTACCTGATCCACCACTTCAAGCTCTATAACCTTGGCACATTACTCCAACCCTCTGTACCAACCACCACACAGGACTCTCCTGAGGCATAAATGAGTTAATATGTGCAAAGAGCTAATAGCTGTGACTTTGGGCCTCTCTCCCCCATTCCCCTGTTACCGGCAGTAAAATGTTTGGTTTAAAAGAGGACTTCAACATACTTTTCGTACAGCTCTATTCACATTTATTGAAAACTTGCTGAATTCGAAATCCTAGAAGTTAGGATGATAGCGTGGCTTTGGAGTCTGACAGTCTGGATTCAAATCCTGACTTGGCCACTTGCTATACATAATTTTTGCAAGTTTCAATCCTTACACATGTAAAATAGGGAAAATAATGCCTAACTCTTTATTGTTTGTGTTAAATGAAATATCAGCTATTGCATATTCTCCCTAACCCTCAGGAACTAAGTAAGATGACCTCAACAGCCCATTTCCATACCCTCAGAGTTGAAAACAATTTCCAAGATGACAGGAAACTGATGAGAAAATTTTCTTTCTCATGGTCTCTTCTACCTCTTGAACAACTGTTTCTAAATATGAGTGGTTACAGTTGCATTAAAAATGAGCAGAACTGCCTGGGTAGCTCAGCTGGGAGAGCATCAGACTTTTAATCTGAGGGCCCAGGGTTCACGTCCCTGTCCAGGCGCCAAGAATAAATAAATAAACTGAATAAAAATGAGCAGAACTCTGTGCAGTGTTTGAATCTTAGAATTTGCAAAAAGCTGCTGGTTTTCAGATGGGGCCTACGAGGCATATCCCAAAGCAAGCAGATTCAAATTCCACATCATACGTCCTTGTCCTCTGAATTCCTTGTTTGTTTGGGTTTTGGCTTGTTGGTTTCTTGGTTGGTTGGTTTTCACTTCCATTGGTCCTCTCCTGACACTTCTTACCCCGACCAGATTTCAGTCTCACGTCGCATAGTTGATGACTCTTTCCTTCCAGGTTACCCTCCAAACACCAAATTCAGCAGAAACTTAGCACTGTGACTCCCAAACTCACATAACCTAATTTATCATATGCTAAACATATAAATGTCTTCCCATGCAACGACAGCCTTCTTCAGAAAACAAACATCAGTACAAGGAGCATTTTCAGATACTTTTTAGTAAAATGTTTGTCACACGTTGAACACATACTTTATGGTAGCTATATAGAAGATGGTAAGGTTGGACATCGAAAGCTGAATAGTCTACCGCCCACAAACAGGTCCCAGCTAGTGAGGCACAGAACGTTAGCTCCATGTTCAAGAGTTTATGAAATTGTGCATCCATGTAGATAAACAGGTTGTCATGTGTGACAAGTAATCCTCTAACTCTATTGATGCCATATGCTATTACTTCTTCGCAGAGGGTGAAGACATAAAAGAAACAAAATGTTCTACGTTTTTTAGTGCACACTTTTTATCCTTAACTGAGGTGGACTGTGTTCCAAAAATGCAATGAAAAGCGCACTTGGGCTTTAACTTGACTTTTCATAATATATGCAGTATTAATTGATGCTACTATTCCATTCTTAATCAGCTTCATGAAAGGGATTCAATAGGTTTACAAACAATCCCCTGTCCTTCATCAAGTTATTGCTGGTATAGGCATGGTCACAAATTGAATCTAAAATAAAGTTGGCAAAAGCTGTTCACAAGTGTATTTACTCAAACATTTAGATGAGAATTGGCTCTCTTTGGTTTAATCCTCCGGCAAACATTTATCCAGATGCATTTACTCCACCCTGTCACAGGAAGGAAATAGTAATTGTTTCTGTGTACTGATATGCTCTTAATATTAAGGCTTTGGGGATGTGGGTAAAAAGCTGCTTGGTGTATTTAATTAAAATTAGTAGAAAATTTAAAACCAAGCAAGCATTGTCAGTAGTACTTAGTATTTAATGCAAAGAAACCCAGGTGCTTAGAAATATACACCAGAAGAAAGAAGAGACTTGCTATATTCAGAAAGAAACATCATGCTCTCAGTTTTCAAATTTCTTAAAGAGAACTATAGAATCCTGAATTTTGAGTGAATAGAACTATAATTTTGTAAATCAATAGACTAATCAACCAAGCTGGAATCATTTGAGTAACTACTATGGGCTTAATCCTGAGATTCAGTGTTTAATTTTGAAAGTAAGGAGAAATTGAAGAAATACAAGAAGTTATTTTTTATCTGGGAGATGATACTAAAGAATAAAAAATAGTTAAGTGAAAGTAAAAGTATTAAAACTAGTGCTATAATGTGCTACTAACTTCAAAGTACAATAAGAATTCAGAAGGAACAACAAACTTAGGAGCAGAGTCATCAAGAAAAGCTTCATCAATCAGCACACGGCAAGGCTTCAAGAATGGGAGCCAAGATGAAGGGGCCCCAGGGACCAAATCTTGGACACTTTGAGCAAAAAAAATAATGATGATAATAATAATGGATTTTAACCCCTGGAACAAAATGGGAATCCATGAGTTCATGATAATATAAATAATGTTTAAAAACTGTGTAAGAGAGCAAGGACAAATTTTTTATGGCAGAATATTTTTATATAAATTTATTTTTTTAATTTATTTTTGGCTGCATTGGATATTCACTGCTGCGCGGAAGCTTTCTCTAGTTGCAGCGGGTGAGGGCTACACTCGTTGCGGTGCACGGGTTTCTCATTGCAGTGGCTTCTCTTATTGTGAAACATGGGCTCTAGCCATGCAGGCTTTGGTAGCTATGGCACGTGGGCTCCAGTAGTTGTGGCGCACGGGCTCAGTAGTTATGGCACATGGGCTTAGTTGCTCTGCGGCATGTGGGATCTTCCCGGACCAGGGATCGAAACCGTGTCCCCTGCATCGGCAGGCAGATTCTTAACCACTGCGCTACCAGGGAAGTCCTTTATGGCAGACTTCTAATTGACAAATGCAGGAGAAATGGTGGAAATTGAATCTCATCATTTTGCTGCCCCACAGTAGTAATTGTGGCAGGTGAGAATCATTTTTGGATCCTAAAATTAGTGGGCAAAAGTGTTAAGGAGAAACAAGTTATTTGCATAATCTCAAAGTAACTCCCCCCAAAGTAACAAAGATACAAAAAGAAAAACAGTAACTCCATTGAACTGGATAGTATCCCTCCCCAAAATCTATGTCCTTCCTGACCTCAGAAGGCAGCCTTATTTAGGGTCAGTGTAGATCCAGTTAGTGAAATCACAGTGAGGTTACCCTAGAGTAGGGTGGGCCCTTAATTCAATTTGACTGGTATTTTAGACGAAGATAAAGACACAGAGACAGACACAAGGATGCCACATGTCCATGGAGGCAGAGATTGGACTTATACTGCCAAAAGGCAAAAATTGCCTGTGGCTACCAGAATCTAGAAGAGGCAAGGAAGGATCCTCCCCAAGAGGCTTCCATGGGGCATGTCCCTAAGCAAAACTTGGTTTCACATATCTAGCCTCTAGAACTGTGAGAGAATAAATATTTGCTGTTTTAAGCCACCCAGCCTATGGTACTTTGTTATGGCAGCCCTAGGAAAACACTAGTAACTTTAGAGTAGAAAGACCTGGCAGACACCATCCTTAAGTGATTGAAAGGAACATCACTAGTAAAAAGACATGTCAACAGCACGTACCTCCTGACACAATGTACCGAAAAGGGCACAATTGCACTTTTGCAGTACTCTTGACAAAAATATATAACATCAATCTAGTAAGAAGAAAATCAGACAAATTGAAGTAGAGAAACATTCTATGAAATAACTGGCCAGCACCTTTTGAAGTGTCAAGGTTGTCAAAGACAAAAAAATGACTGAAATGAGGAAATTGTCCCAGATTTGAGGAGACTAAAAAGATGTGACAACTGAATAGAAGGTGGTATCCTGGACTCTGAACTGGTGGAAAAAGACAGCAGTAAGGACGATTCGCAAAATTTAAAGAATGTCTTTAGATTAGTTTATGCCCTGGTTTGGATGGTTGTACTATAGTTACATAAGATGTTATCATTAGAGGAAGCTGGGGAAGGGTATTCAGGGATTCAGTGTACTATTTTTCCAATTTTTCAAGTCTAAAAGTATTCCAAAATAAAATAATTGTGAATAAAATCCAAGGGCAAAAATGGTCGGGTCAGACAAGATGGATAAGGAAAGGGTTTCCTTGCCACATAAAGGACTGATGTGAACAAAGGCGAGATGGAGGGAGCAGAACCCAGCTGACAGGTCTGTGTTGCAAGTAGCAGGAGGGCACACAGAAGCCTGCATATGTGCTGCTGGAATAGGGAAGCCAGCCAGGAATCTCACGCTGATACACAATGGAACCTGCATAGGGTTTTGAGCTGAAGAGTGATGTGATGAAAGCACTGTTGAATGACCATTTGTCTGGCAGGAAAATGCAGGATTGAATCCACTCATATAGACTCTTCCTGTCAAATGAATCTACTCCCCTTTAGGACAGTAGCCGACTGAGGAATTCGAAGGCAGCCCTTGTCACTATTTCTGTCGCTATTTCTGGGATGCTTTCTCTCTGGGGTCCTCCTTCCTCCTTCCTTAGAGGCAGAGTGGAGGTTTGTAATGAGGGGGTGATATAGACATCAGAAATATTGTCAGAAAAGCACTAACAGGAAAATACAAGTGACAAAACAGTACTTAGGAAATAAAAAATCCAAATACAAAAACATTTAGGAAATATTGTAACATTTAGTGTTTAGGAAACAAAAATAAATAATCCAGATACAAATATAATAGAAATTGTGTGGGTTAAACCAAGGGAAGAACTTAAGGCAAGAGGAATCACACTGTAGGTAGCAATAATGATCCAGATTCTTGGAGAATTAGTGGAATAAGAAGAAGAAACTCAAACCATCCTCTTCTTCTCTTTAGGGTTCGTATGATTTTTTCTAGATTACATTTCAAGATCTAGGCCACAGAGTAAAGGCAGATATAAAGAACCAAAAAAGGATTGAAAGAGGCAAGTGACCAAGAATTTAGAGGTTTCAGAAATAACTGTAAGTAACAAAAGGTCCTAAAATAATGAAGTTTGAAAAGATTAGGAAGAAAAGGGATTAAAAATGGACTCTACCATCATGAAAGCTCATTAATTTCAGCTCAAGTAGTGGAATTGGCAATCATTTACCATAGATTAGGCTGAAGTTTACCTTTACACTGTCTCAAAGAAATATTTTGTTAAGCAGATTCATCTAAACTAAGTAAAGAACTATTTAAAAAGCTTTTTCGGAGACCAAGTATGCCCCGAAAGGGAAAGTAACAATGTTACAGAGTAAGACTCAAACTTTGCTGCTGACCTATTAAAAGCTAAGCTTTCATTTATTTTTAAAGGTGTTTAAATCTCACTGATGAAGTTTAAATCTCACTGTTTAAAACCTCAGTTTTTTCTTTTATTGTCCCTATTGCCAGTCTTTAGAGAGCTCAAAGTCACAAAGCAATAAAATCTTTGGGAACCAACTGGAACTTCTTTCTCTTGCCCATCTGCCTCTAAGGAGTCTACCTGCCCCAGGTTAAGTATAGGCAACTCAACATGCAAATATCCATGGGGATTGTGGGATGGTAGGAGGGTAGCCAACAGTGTGGGGATCTGTATGAGGAAAAGGTGGGTCCCGTCCTTTCTAAATAATAGGAGAAAATGTTTCTTATACACAAGTAATAACAGAGGTCTGAGGGAAGTTTTCTAGAAATGAGAGAGGGACACTGAAAAAAGAAAACCTCGAACAGTAGAGACAAATGGCCTCCATCCAAGATTATACACCAAACTAGAAAAGAAGTATCCCACTGGAAAAAAAAAATTCAAAGTTACCAAAGGGTTGTTTTGTCCTTTTCTTTCTCCAGTTTCCTAATTTAGCAAAACCATTCCCTCCTCTCTCCAAAAATGAGCTCTTGCCCACAACCAGCTCTTTTAGGCGCCCAGACTCCCCTGAGCCTTCCCACTTCATATACTTCCTTGGGGGAGAGAGTAAGTCGTTCCAGCTGGGCCCGGCCTTATGTTCCTGTGGTCCAGTTCCCTGGCAGTCCCCTAACAAGGGCTTGCAACTGTGGAGCTTGCACTCATGTGTGAGAGTCCCCGCAAATCCCAACAGCCCACCCCCTACACTCTGCTCCCAAAGCTTCAGAACCACAGGCAAGTACAACACACAAAATCAAGATGCCTTAAAATAATTCCATTGTAGCCTCTAAGCCTGCAGTTTGTCTCATTTTCCCAGTGATCCCTTACAGGAAAACCTCTGGAGCTTGTTCAAAAATATGCTCACGCTCCGTGTGAGTTCTGACTCAGTTCCTTTCTTTCTGTTCCCTCAGGTATACACGTTTGGAGTTCTTGGTGATAATGAAGGCTCAAGAGAAGGCTTAGGTTATTCTTGGCTTTCGCTGTTATAGGGCAACAGACTTGCTGACAAAGGGTCTTTGTAATTGGGTGTCCCTAGGAATTCCCGAAGTACCTAGTTTTATGAAGTGCATGCTTTCCCTGCCTGAGTATGAATCTGAGGGGTTCTGCCTGGAAGAACTAGACACTATCAAAAAAAATACACACACACGTAATTATTGGCCTCTAAATAGTGGTGAAGCTAACATCACATCCTACTCTTCTCAAATTCCTAATGCAACAATCTCTAAAGCTCTCAGGAAAACTAGTAACTGATATATTTAAGAGGTCAAAGGCAGCTAGATCCACTTGTAACCAATGATTAATTTTATCGCCTAATGCCTAAGTTGTATGAGACATAGGACTTAAATAGTTTTGGAAAATTAATATTAATGCATGTATTTACCAGAAACTTTTTAGTTGCAAGTGATAGAAGTTCAACCCAAACTGGATGAGTTGCAAGAGAAGAAGAGCCATGTGGAGAGTGGGCTGGAAATGGGGAGAAATGTATGACCTCACGTAAATGATAGACCCACACTTTTGCTGTTATTAGACATTGCCCTGTCATATCACATGGTGTTATTTAGAATCTTCTCTCTTAGGTCCACCTTGTTCTTTGTTGACTTTATTCTCACACAGATTTCCTCAAATAATAGGAAAATGTCCTCTCAAATTTCCAGATTTACATCCTCTTACCTGAGCAATCATGAAAGCAAAAGAGCGTCTCTTCTCACATAGTTCCAACAAAAATTCCCAAGTTTAAATCTCATGGGTGAACACACATGTGCTTGCACACACACACACAAACACACACAGGTAAACCACACTACCACCACCACCAACAATAACAACAGTCACCGTCCACATTTAAGTCATTTGCCAGTCACGGTGCCAAGGGTGGCATGCTCTAATTGGCCTATCTGGTTCATGTGCCAACATCTAGAACTTGAAGTAGAAGAGAGAGAAGGCCACTTGCACCACATGAACATAGAATGGGGATGGAATCACTTCCCAAAGGAAAATCAAGGTGCAATTACCTGAAGAAAGGAGAATGGATATTGGGGATGCAAAAACTAAGATCTCTTGCAACTCAGATTTCAAGCTTCTGATCATCACAGCATACTTCAGGGATGTTCCCCCCAATGCCATTATAAAATCCTATCTATAATGAAACACCCTTACTCCATTTTTAAGTTTCTTCTGTGAGATGTGTGTATGAACCACTATGATAAAAGAACACCAATTTTTACAACCAGAAGTTGTAATAACATATCTTTAGA
The DNA here is from genome assembly GCF_003031525.2 of Neophocaena asiaeorientalis asiaeorientalis. Taxonomy (NCBI): domain Eukaryota; kingdom Metazoa; phylum Chordata; class Mammalia; order Artiodactyla; family Phocoenidae; genus Neophocaena; species Neophocaena asiaeorientalis. The sequence goes on from NW_020173108.1 coordinate 2,155,488, forward strand.
TGAATAAATGAATAGCCATTGGGGTCTAATAACCATTTACTGAGGACTCTTTTGTATCAATTTGGGTTTGCATGACTCTGAGGTTTTATAAAATTATAGAATTCCAGTTCCCCAAATGTAACAGAGAATGTAAACTGAAAACTCATCTGCTAAAAACATTTTGATGTACTAGATTAAGAAGATGTATTGATGTGCTTCTGTAATGGCAGTGGGAGATCTGCAGACTTACTCCTCAGAAACAATTGTAATTAAAATTATTAGTGTAAAAATTACTAAAAGTATAAAACCATCCAAAGTCTCTGGAAGCTGTCCTAAGAGCATACAGCATGTGGTAGGCTGGATAATGGCTACTAAAAGAGATCAGGTCCTAAATCCTGGAACCTGTAACTATTATAAGGAAAAAGTGTCCTTCCAGATGTGATTGTGTTAAAATGGGGAGTTTAACTGGATTATCCAGGTGGGCCCTAAATTCAATCACAAGTGTCCTTATAATAGTGACTCAGAAGGATATTTAATAATGACAAACGCAAAGAAGATAATATGACCATTGGCACAGAGATTAACGTGATGTGGCCACAAACCAAGGAAAGCTGGTAACCACCTGAAGCTGGAAAATCCAATGAATGGATTCTTCCCTAGAGAATTCAGAAAGACCAAAAATGCCAATGCCTTGATTTCAGTCCAATGACAGTAGTTTAAGACTTTTGGCCTCCATAACTGTAACAAAATAAATTTCTGTTGCTTTAACCCACTGGGTTTGTGGTAATTTGTTACATCTGCAACAGGAAACAAACAGCAAATAAGAAAATTTACTTAATCTTAGAACAGGCAGCATCTGTGATACTTGAGCCAAGATCCAGTGTTATTTTGATATTCAAACCAAACAAAGTCAGCACGAGGAAAGAAAGTTTTCGAAAGGTTAATTTAGTGTTTGAACTGACAGTTTTTTGTGAAGAAACTGAATTTTGTGGGAAGATGTGGGTCAGAGAGGGTGGTCATAAAAAAAAAAAAAAAAAAGAAGGTGCTGTGTAATAAAAGTAGATCAAAAAAGAACAATGATTTTTATCCAAGCAAGAAGGAAATGCATCCAGGAAAAAAAGAAAAAGAAAGAGAGAGAAAGCAACAGCAGCAGCTGGAGTAGGAGTTTTCTTAAAGCAATGCTAGGTGCAGTTCACAAATGACAAACACTTGCTTAGAGTCTGGCATCTGCAAGAGAACAAAGTTTTCATCTGATATCACAAGGTTACACCTGGAAGACGCAGAGAAAAGGATAAGATTCCACAGAGATGGAAGATAACACAGATGATGAATGTAGGGAACCAGACTTACATGTAAGATTTATCAAATCAGAGTCAATGGAAAATTTCTGAACTTATACATTATCTACCTGGACATGTTTCAACACCCATTCTTCCCACATTTAAAAACAGTGCTTTTGCTCCCTAAATGGGTAACTAGGAGTGAAATGTGTTCAGGATCTGTGACAAAGAAGGCAAACACTCTTAGAAAGGAGAAAAGGCTTCAATGTTATATCTAAATTCTGATTCAGAAATGAAAGAAGAATCTGCCATACCGCCGCTATGAATTTCAAAATGCTTATATTCGTACATCACCCTGCAGTATAAAACTTTCATTAACAGGATGAGCCTCACAAAATCTCTTGAATAGAGAGGGCGAATACCCACAGATTTTTATGTTTGCTTGCTTTCAACAAAGGAAGAAGGCACATAAGTTGGCTAATGACTGTGTTATTGAGGACTCCAGACTAGATTATCTGACACTAAATAAGGAAATCAAGTTCCTGATCACATGTGTCATGGCTACCGAAACATACTGGAGATAAACCCCTAAACCCTCCTGTTTATTGCTCTTACCATCTTAATATTTATGACAGCCACGCTATTGAACATTGACAATCTGAAAGTTACTATAACAAGACCTTCATTTACCCTCACATAATTCAATGAGTCAACTATCAGTGTTCTCCCTTTACTAAAGAGAAAACTCAGAGTGTCTTGTTCAAGTTCTCACTACCAATAAGCATCAAATCTAAAATTTGAATCTAGGTAGCTTTGGTTTCAAAGCTGGTATCCTTAACTACTATGTTATACTGTGGTTAACCAGTTCATTTCACTTTCAACCCAATGTGGCTCGTACCCTGTACTTTCATTCATGACAATATAGGTCATTGTACTTTACAACTGAAGAGGTTTTACTATCGTACTATGACTGTTAAAATTGTGATATTTTGATCAATCTCCAAGTTAGAGGGGTAGGATAGGGAGGGTGGGAGGAAGACGCAAGTGGGAAGAGATATGGGAACATATGTGTATGTATAACTGATTCACTTTGTTATAAAGCAGAAACTAACACACCATTGTAAAGCAATTATACTCTAATAAAGATGTAAAAAAAAAAAAAAAAACTCCAAGTTAAACTCAACTAAGACCAAAAAGAGCACAGTCATAAAGCCACAGCATAACACAGAGTCAATCCAGAAAAAATACTGAGACAATGCCCCGCCCATATCACCTGTACATTCATCATTATTCATTATTTTCACTGCAATCACTTGGTATGCCTTGTGCCGAGTCAAAAGGCAGGCCAAAAGAACTCCCAGGGTGGTTCATGCCCCTCGGAGCAGCCCTTAGCGAATGAAACAGGACTTCGTGTCTAAATATCCAGCTTCCTCATCGCTGGTGCAAGAGAATTCTGGGGCATATCCTAAGCTGTGCCCCCAGGGTCCCAGTGGGAACAAGCTCCAGCTGCCCACAGCAGAACCTGCCCATCAATGCTCCTTGAATTGGCTGCCTCCTCTTCTTCACTTCCTTACTGGCATTTCTGGGGATCACCTTTCTCCCAAAAACTACTTAGGTTTAGTTGTTCCACAAGATGAAGTCATCTATTTGGGAATCAGACATAGTTTTACATATCAAAAAGAGGCAGCAACTGCATTTTCATATTCTACAAAAATATATTCTTTGCCTCTCCTCCCTTAGAGTAAATATATCTCCCAAAGATAACGAAGTAAACTAGACTGTTACTTACTACTGTAAGCCAACATTATGGGCTGAACTGTGTCCCCGCTGCTTCCCTCCCAACACCAAAATTCCTATGTTGAAGTCTTAAGCCCCAGTACCTCTGAATGTGACCATATTTGAAGACAGGATCTTTAAAGAGGTCATTAAGTTGAAATGAAGTCATTAGGGTGGGTCCTAACACTATATGACTGAGATCCTTCTAAGAAGAAAGTTGGATACAAACGTGTGGAGGCAAGGTCATATGAAGACAGAGGGAGACGACGGCCATTCACAAGCCAAGGAGCAGAAGTCCTGAGCCAACACCTTGATCTCGAATTTCTAGCCTCCTGAATTGTGAGAAAGTCGGTGTCTGTTTAAAACACTAAGTCTGTGATACTTTGCTATGGCAGCCCTAAGCAAACTAATATAGTCAGAAACTGATTATATTCAGATATTATCACTGTATTAGAAGCACCAGTTAAATATACACAATAATGATAACAATAAAGAAACTATCATATATAAAGTAGCTATTGTGTGCCAGCAGTGAGGCTGGGCAAGTTACATGTGTTATTTATAGTCATGGTAGCAAATTTTTATTTCAGAGAAGTGTGATTGTCCCCATTTTACTAATGAGAAAACAAGAACTTTAGGAGGACAGATAACTTGCCAGAGTCCCACTGCTTCTAAAAAGAGCACAAGGCAATGAGATTGCAACTTAGACTGCAATCCTTATACTATTACTGAGGTACAGTCAAGGGTTAATAGCTTCATTTCTCCATGATGTAGTTTCTTCTTTTGTAAAAATAAAAAAAAATCATATCTATCAGGGCAGGAATAAACCATAGGAATAAAAAAGGGTAAATTTCAGAACACATTTAAAAGACACTTGGATGAAACTGAAAAAGAAAGTTAGGTGAACTGAAAAAACTATTATTATTCAAGCCACTGTTATAATTTCACAGCAATGACAAAGCAGCCTTTCCATGTTCAGTTTTGTCAGTGTTCTCGGCATTACATTCTCCTCTTTCACTCTGAGCAATAAGTCATCTGCGTTCAATCTCTTCATGCAAAGTCAGCCCAATCAGCCAACAACAGGGAGTTCACAAGTGTACAGGGGCTCATTATTCATCATTTCTGAGGAGCAGCTACTGTAGTCCTAGTTAGTGATTAAATATTTAGTGTCAGTAATATAGGCAGCAGAGAAAAGAAAATACTGCACTTCTTAAATGCCTTGGAAAGCATTTTGAAGGCAGCCAGTGAAACACATGAGTGACAGACTCTGACTACCTCATTAAAGGTGCTAAAACACAAAATATGCTCCAGATCCCTCCCACTTGCTCTCTCCCCATTAGGCACTATTTGGGACACTCTTGTTTGGATTTTATAACTGGTGTGAAGTGAAACTCACCACCAAGGACAAAGTAGAGGTATTATAAGTGATTTTCTTTGCCACCAACTCTAGGTGAACTTGATATATTGCCTGAGGTATCACAATGCTGGAGAAACTGAGAGCTGTCCCCCTTTCGGAGCAAAAGACAGCAGACTCAAGGCAAGACAAAGTAGAATAACCTGCCTCCACTCCACTGCCATCCTCCCAAAATAACCTAACATATTAATGTGCTGGCCTCTAGCTGTTTCTAAACTAGACACATGCATAACTGCAACAAGATATAGGGGAAACATTTGCATCTTTATTCCTTGAAGCCAGTGTAGGCCATGTCAAGCTTGGGTATGAAATCATGGGTTCACATATCCAAATCAGATCTCTTCAGATTGCAGAAAGGGCAGAAATGATCCAGAAACTCAGGATATGTTGGATCTGTCGATTTTAAATCAGGCGCATGTGCTCAAGTTGGGTTAATAGACATCGGTCAGGTCCTTCATATTTGGGGTTTAGGCCCCATTAGGTGGGCTTACCTTGTAGTTGTGAGGGTCCACTGATGGTGCCACAGGCTAGAACTCTCTATGTGTACTCAGGCTACACAAGGATTTTAGCTTTAACTGCTGTGTCCATCCGCTACGCTGTCTCAAACCTTCGTATTTGAACTCTGGGCCATTTCCCTCTGCTTCACTAGGAAGGCAGTGGTCTGTGCTCCTCTCTTGGATTTCACAGTTGTTCTTTGCCTTCTACTGTTTGTCCCTACAAGTCTCAGGCATCCTGGTCCAACAAGGAGACCCCACAGAAGGGCATAATCACATGAGCATGCGACTTGAGGTCAAGGACCCACCACTGACTATTCCTGGAACACACTCCCCTTGAGCAGCCATGCTCAGTTGGGGCCCATTACCAGCAGTGGCTTATACTCAACTATCCCATTTGCCACAACTTTCTGTTCACAGGGCTTAATGTTTCCTCCAGATTTCATTTATTATCTACTCCCACCAAAGGGATTCTTTCTTCTTCCCTGACCTCAACAATCATTCCCATATATTTAGCGGCAAAGGAACAGCTTTAGGTCACCTAAGACGATTGTACTCTTAAAAATTAATGGATGCTCCTTCTACAACCTTTCCCAAGACTTTGAACCACTGTTCCATCATTTCCCTGAAGGTCACATTGGGAGTGGTCCTGAGTTCACACACTGTCCTCTGGGTCTGAAGGTCTTTGTTCCTGCTACACAAAGTCCCAATGGAGGAGGCAGCGATTTGAAATATGGTTCCACTATGAATCGGTTTATGGCAGCATCATTAAATGTACCTTTGTTAAATACTGCCTAGAAATCCACCTTTTAAAAAAAAATGAAGACTACAGGGAAAGATGCTTTTTTACTGAAGGATCATTAACACATTTACATTTTAAAATTACTTCCCTGAGGGGGCCTGGAGAAACTAGTTATATTTTAGTTTGAGTGTCATTTGGTATTCCCTTTATTGCTATCCCTTTGTAGGTCAGGACACCATAAAGAACTTGAGATGCAAACCACCTGATAACAAAGATATAAAAGCCAAAAAGTTCCAGGAAGGACAGAGGTATTTAACTTGGGTGAGAAGTAAATTACCCACATGCAAGCTTCAGATTCTCTTCTTTTGTGCTGTGAAACAAAGGTGTTTAAGTATAAATAATACACTATACTCAAAAGGATAATCCCTCACCCCTTCAAGGGAGAAGTTTCTCCAATGGTTTTTTTTAATTGTGCTGAGTTGCTTTTGCAAATGGAGCCTGCTTTGTCCCACTGAAACAGAAGCCCTGTTTCAGAAACAGAAGGGGCCTGGAGAAACTAGTTATATTTTAGTTTGAGTGTCATTTGGTATTCCCTTTATTGCTATCCCTTTGTAGGTCAGGACACCATAAAGAACTTGAGATGCAAACCACCTGATAACAAAGATATAAAAGCCAAAAAGTTCCAGGAAGGACAGAGGTATTTAACTTGGGTGAGAAGTAAATTACCCACATGCAAGCTTCAGATTCTCTTCTTTTGTGCTGTGAAACAAAGGTGTTTAAGTATAAATAATACACTATACTCAAAAGGATAATCCCTCACCCCTTCAGGGGAGAAGTTTCTCCAATGTTTTTTTTTAATTGTGCTGAGTTGCTTTTGCAAATGGAGCCTGCTTTGTCCCACTGAAACAGAAGCCCTGTTTCAGAAACAGATAGCAAAAAAAAAAAAAATTAAAAGTATGACCACAGCTTGGGTTGACTTGCTTTAGCCCCAGGGTCCAACTTTGGACTTGAATAGAGTCTGTGTGGCTGGCTTCCATGGTCTGCTGCATCATCACACAGCAAAACTGAATTGTTTTGACGAGAGTTGGTGAATAGGCTATGTTTGGACAGACTGGGTCTGTTTTTAGCCATTAAAAAGGGCTATTAAAACCGCTGTGCCGTCATTAGAGCACATTGTGAGGTGCCCAAGACAAAGCAGCAAGAAGTAAATTGGCTTTCTGCATCCAGAGGCCCTAAGTCTGGGAGGATATTGCACTGTCAGGCGACTTCCACTTAACGGTGCAGAGCAGAAACCAACACTTATACCAGGTGTGAGTGAAAGGAACTCAGCTTGAATTATCTCTGGAAAAGTGCTTTCAGTTAAAATAAAGAAAGAAAAAGAAAAACACGGCTTCAAGTTTCAAGTCCTGGTCAGCAAACTGGGCAATGTTCTCGGGGTTCACTCTCTGCATGACAGCAAAACCTCATTAATTTGGAATAATTGGGAGAAGGAAAGTGTTAGGCTCTCCAAGTTAAAATAAGGAATTATACAATATTTTTGGACCACTGCCATTGTATTACTTTATAGAGTCAGGCTAACAACTGTTATTAACCAAAGAGCCTATTTAATATCCATAGTCCAAAAGAGCAATTTGTAATTAGCACATCACTGCTAGTATTCAAATAGAATGCTTTTCTTTTATCTTTTAAGACTTCTTCAGTGGGATAAACATCCCTCTCAAATTCTCTTTACACTACTGATTTCATTGGTAAAACCAATTAAAATATAATAATAAAACCTGTCAAAGATAAACTTTAGCTCTGTCCCTACGTGAATGATCCCAAATTCTGATGTAGTCTAATTATAAATTAGTAAATCCAAATAAGCAAAATCTTATTGCATATTGAAACAGATGAGACTTTTGACTCTGCTGAAAAATCAGAAAAGCAATATATCCCTCTTCCTGGGTCCTGAGCATATTGCATTGTTTTCCTGGCTTTTTCTTATCCATATTTGAACATATTTTAGTCTTTCCTACCTTAATGTTTAAATCTCCCTAAACTCCATGCCCATCTCAAGGCACGCCCTTCTTTCTTCATCAAAGTCAGATTTCTTGAGTCAACTACACTCTTGACTTTCTACTCTGACACTCCACACCCTTAGGCCACTGAAATTTCACTTCCTTCCCCATCATTCTGCCGAAACCACCCCATCTCACAGGGATTCCTGACATTTACTCCTTATCTCATTTGACTTTTCTTCCTGTGCTAGAGAGGACCTACAAGACAATGTTGAATAGGAATTGGAATGGCAGGCATTCTTAGAGTGTTTCCAACTGAAAAGAGAATATTTCTTTTTTTTTTTTACCATTCAAATGATGTTAACTAGACATTGTTGGTAGATATCTTACCTCAGACTAAAGAAGTTTTATTCTGTTTTTAGTTAGTCAAGACTTTTTTTTGAATAATGGATAAAGAGGAGGAGATGAAGATGCTGAATTAGGAGGATGCTGGGCTCACATCCCCTTGTGAACACATCAAACCACAGCTACATATAGAATAACTCTCACTGAAATTGACCAGGGACTAGCAGAGCAACTCTTCTACAACCAAGGCTGTAAAAATGATCCACATGGACTCTGGTGGGAAGGGATGGAAAGCAATCTGGTTGGAACCCACATCCTTAGCAGGGGACACAGAAGAGGTGGGAGATATCAGAGGCTCAGAGATCCTCCCTGAGGCATTCAAGCTACATATTAGTTACCCCAGCCCTGGGGTCTGAACCCAGGAAGATGAGCCCCTTTAGCTGGCTTGAAAACAAGTGGAGCTTACCTGAGGGCCATAAGAAACTGAGACTCTGCTTTCAAAGAGCAAGCACCCAGAATTACTCACTCCTGGTCACAGCAGAGACATCAGATTTAAAAGAACCTGAGGCTCTGGGAGACTTGCCAGGACCACCATAGCACAGTCCCCAGCCCACACCATGTTTCTGCTCCAACCCCTCTTGCTCTGTCACTGCTCCCCACAAAGGCAGAGTCTGTCACTGCCAGAAAGAGTGTGCACACATGGAGGGAATAGAGCAGGCTCAGACCACAGCCTCTGGCCAGTGTGTAGGCACACTTAGAAGGGAGTGAGGCTAGATCCAGGGTGGAGATGACCATTGCCTGAGCATGCATCCTGGTGCACACTTGGGAGGGAATGAGGCCAGCTCAGTGGTATGTCACCAACACTTCAGCCCTGAAGCAACCTTTAATCAAGGTACACACATTGGGGGACAAGTGAAATCACCACAGAACTGTAGCCCCAAGCCCTCAGGACCTGGCCATGTCCCAAACCAGTCACCAAGGTGGAGACCGCCATCACACCCAGGAAAACCCAATTCCCTCAGGGCTTCTGCTCTAGCCCCTTGGCCCCCCACCACTTGCAGTTGGGCAGTGATGGACATTAAACATAGGAGAAACCCTATGCACCTAGTTCTGGTTCTAGTCCCTCCAACTCTAGCCCTACTTCCCACCAAGGCAGTTAATGCCAGCACTCCCTGGAGGAAGAAACAGCCCATGCTCACTTCAGATCGAGCTCTCCTACCAAAGGCATTGGGCACACACAGACTGCACAGGGATGCTCCCACACAAGGACATGCCTTCAAGAGAAAGACAGGTAACTGTTTCACCTAATTTCATAGAGAGAGAGAAGGATAAAATAAGAAGACAGAGATATGTCGGGGGGATGGAATAAAAAATGTAGAGCTTTAAGACTGAGTCAGAAGTAAAATGAATACAGTTTAAAATAAGTAGATATAGTTATAACTCAACATGTATGAACTAAATGGTAACCACAAATCAAAAACCTACAATAGATATACAAAAACTAGAGAGTAAGGAACACAAATATAAGACCAAAGAAAATCATCAAACTACACAGGAAAAAACTAAAACATGAAGAACAGAGACAAACTACAAAAACAACCAGAAAACCAATAATAAAATGGCATACAAAATAAGTACATACCTATCAGTAATCACTTCAAATGTCAATGGAATAATGTTCCAGTCAAAATACATAGGTAGCTGATTGGATGAGAAAAGAAGACCCATCTGTATGCTGCCTGCAAGATATTCACTTCAGAGCTAAATATACAGACAGACTGAAAGCAAAGGGACGGCAGAAGATATTCCATATAAAAGGAAATGAAAAGAAAGCAGGGGTAGAAATACTCATATCAGACACAGTAGGCTTTAAAACAGAGTATATAATAAAAGACAAAGAAGAACATCATATAATGATAAAGGGATCAACAGAAGAAGAGGATATAATATCTGTAAACATATATGCACTTAATATATGATTGCCTAAATATATAAAGCAAATACTAACAGACATAAAGGGAACAACTGACAGAATTACAATATAGTACAGGATAGCAGTACAATAATAATAGTACACCCCACTTACATCAATGGACAGATCATCTAGACAGAAAATCAGTATGGAAACAGTAATCTTAAATGACACATTAGATCAGTTGGATTTATTAGATATCTACAGGACTTTCCATCCCAAAACAGTAGAATGAACTATCTTTTCAAGTGTGCATGGAATTCTCCAGTATAGATCACGTGTTAGGACACAGAGCAAATCTCAGCATATTCAAGAGAACAGGAATTATATCAAGAATCTTTTCTGACCACAAGTGTACAAAACTAGACATCAATTATAGGAAGAAAAATGGGAAAAACACAAACAAGGAGAGATTAAACAACATGCTACTAAAAAAACAATGGGTCAACAAAGAAATCAAAGAAGAAATCAGAAAATAACTCAAGACAAATGAAAATAAAAACACAACTTTCCAAAATGTATGGGATGAAGCAAAAGCAGTTCTAAGAGGGAAGTTAATAGCAATACAGGCCTACCTCAAGAAATAAGAAAAATCTCAAACAGCCTAACTTACCATCTATAGGAAGCAGAAAAAGAAGAAATAAAGAAGTCCAAAATCAGGAAAAGGAAGGAAATAATAAAGATGAGAGAGGAAAAAATAAAACAAAGTCAAAAAAAAAAAAAAACACAACTGTAGAAAAGATCCAAAAAACCACGAGCTGGTTTTTTGGAAAGATACACAAAATTTGTAAGCCTTTAGCCAACCTCATCAAGAACATAAGAGAGAGGACCCAAATAAACCAACTAAGAAATGAAAAAGGAAAATCACAACCAATATCACAAAAATACAAACCATGATAAGAGAATACGATGAACAGTTATATGAAAACAAATTGGACAAGCTAGAAAAAAATGGATAAATTCCTAGAAAGATACCATCTTCCAAAACGGAATCAGGAAGAAATAAATTGAACAGACTAATTATTACTATTGAAATTGAATCAGTAATTAAGGAACTTCCAATAAACCAAAGTTCAGTACCAGATGGCTTCGTGGGGGAATTCTACCAAATATATAAAGAAGAATTAATACCTATGCTTCTCAAACTATTCTAAAAAATTTAAGAGGAGGGAACATTGCCATATTCATGGTATGAGGCCACCATTACTCTGATAACAAAACCAGACAAAGACACTACAAAAAAAACAAATCTAATTAATCTAATGAATGCAGACACAAAGTCCTGATAAAATATTATCAAACTGAATTCAATAATACATCTAAAGGATCAGACACCATGATAAAGTGGGATTTATTCCAGGGTGCAAAGATGGTTCAATATATGCAAATCAATCAATGTGATACACCATATTAATAAAATGAAGGATAAAAATCACATGATCATTTCAATATAGACACAAGAAAAAGCATTTGGGACTTCCCTGGTGGTGCAGTGGTAGAGAGTCCACCTGCCGATGCAGGGGACACGGGTTTGTGCCCCGGTCCGGGAAGATCCCACATGCCACGGAGCGGCTGGGCCCGTGAGCCATAGCCGCTGAGCCTGCGCGTCCGGAGCCTGTGCACCGAAATATTCAACACCCATTCATGTTAATAACTCTCAACAATGTGGTATAGCACAACATAACAAAGGCCATTTATGACAAACCCACAGCCAACATAATATTCAATGGTGAAAAACTTAGTTTGTCCTCTAAAATCAAGAACAAGACAAGAAGCACTCTCGCCATTTCTATTTAATATAGTATTCAAAGTCCTAGTCATAGCAATCTGACAAGAAATAGAAATAAAAGACATCCAAATTGGAAAGGAAGAAGTAAAACTGTCACTATTTGCAGGTGATATATTCTATACAGTAAACCCCAAAGTCTCCATAAAAAATTTATTAGAATAACATAATTCAGTAAAGTTGCAGTGAACAAGAATAATATATAGCAATCTGTTGCTTTCCTATATATTAATAATGAACTATCACAAAGGGAAAGAAAAATAATCCCATTTACAGTCGTATCAGAAAGTATAAAATATCTAGGACTAAGCTTAACCAAGGAAGTAAAAGACCTATACTCTGAAAATTATAAGACACTGATGAAGGAAATTGAAAATAATACAAAGAAATGGAAAGATATCTCATGTTCATGGATTGGAAGAATTAATACTGTTAAAATGGCCATACTTCCCAAAGCAATGTACAGATTTAATGGAAGCTCTATCAACTACCCATGACATTTTCCAGGAACTAGAACAAGTAATCCTAAAATCTGTATGGACCACAAAAGATTCTGAATAGCCAAAGAAATACTAAGAAAAAAAAGAAGAAAGCTGGAGGCATCATGCTTTCTGCCTTCAGACTATACTACAGTCATCAAAACACTAGCGTACTGGCACAAAAGTAGACACATAGATCAACAGAACAGAATGGAGAACCCAGAAATAAACCTAGGCACAAATGGTCAAGTAATCTAAGATAACAGGGCAAAAATACACAATGGGGAAAAGACAGTCTCTTCAATAAGTAGTGCTGGGGAAAGTGGACAGCTACATGTAGAGGAATGAAATCAGAACATTTTTTACACCATATTAAAAAAAAACTCAAATTGGATTACAGACTTACATATAAGACCTGAAACGACAAAACTTCTAGATGAAAACATAAGCAGTACACTCTTTGACTTAAGTCTTAGCAATATATTTTTTTAAATCTATCTCCTCAGGCAATGAAAACAAAAGGAAAAATAAACAAATGGGACTTAATTAAACTTAAAAGCTTTTACACAGCAAAGGAAAACACAGACAAAATGGAAAGTCAACCTACTGAATGGAAGAAGACATTTGAAAATAATAAAGCATTAATACCCAAAATATATAAAGAGCTGATACAAGTCAAGACAGAAAAAAACCAACAACATGATGAAAAAATGGAAAGAAAATCTGAATAGACATTTTTCCAAAGAAAACATACAGATGACCAACAGGCCTAAGAAAAATGCTATCCATCACTAATCATCAGGGAAACGCAAATCAAAACTGCAATGAGATAGCCAGTCTGACAGGTGTAAGGTGCTATCATCAAAAGACAACAAATAATAAATGTTGGCCAGGATGTGGAGACATGAAAATCCTAGTATACTGTTCTTATGAATGTAAATTTTTATAGCCTACTATGGAAAACTATATTCAGGTTTCTCAAAAAAGTGAAAATAAAACTACCATATGGGGCTTCCCAGGTGGTGTAGTGGTTGAGAGTCCGCCTGCCGATGCACGGGACGTGGGTTCGTGCCCCGGTACGGGAGGATCCCATGTGCCGCGGAGCGGCTGGGCCCGTGAGCCATGGCCACTGGGCCTGCGCGTCTGGAGCCTGTGCTCCGCAACGGGGGAGGCCACAACAGTGAGAGGCCCACGTACAGCAAAAATAACAACAACAACAAAAAAACTACCATATGATCCAGCAAGTCTACTACTGAGTACATATCTAAAAAAAATTAAAACAGTAATTTGAAAAGATATACGCATTCCAATGTGCATAGCAGCATTATTTACAATAGTCAAGGTATGGAAGCAACCTAAGTCGCCATGAATAGATGAATGGATAAAGAAGCTGTGGTAAGATGGCAGGACAGTAAGATGTGGAGATCACCTTCCTCCCCACAAATACATCAGAAATACATCTACACGTGGAACAACTCCTACAGAACACCCACTGAACGCTGGCAGAAGACATCAGACCTCCCAAAAGGCAAGAAACTCCCCATGTACCTGGGTAGTGCAAAAGAAAAAAGAGAAAAGAAAAAACAGCGATTTTCATTTACACTGTCCTACAGCACTGGCCTTAAGGGGGAACTGGATGCAACAGTGGTTCATTCCAGGCTGGCACCAGTCCTGAGTTTTCCCCTTTATGAGTTGGTTATAGAAAAACCCTTATAAAGCCACATTGTGGGCTGATAAAGAGGGGTTGGTCTAATAGAAGTGGGGAACATACAGCTCTGGCTCAGCTATTTATGTGGTTTGTTAGTATCTTCTGATTCTACCCAGGCTTGATCCCAAGTATGCCATTTTCATCATTCACTGGATTGCCATTGCCTTGCCTGATCTCATGACTTGGTGCATCTGATAACACACAGTTCCTGATGGGTAGTTCTGGTTGCATAGACAATGGGTACCCTCTAGTCAGGCTCTCAGTCTCTACTAGGGTGAAGCATACCAGGAACAGTGTTTTTAACCCAGAGTACTTATTTTCTGCAGAAGGCACGAACTTGCTCCAGAATTTTCCTATGGACATTTTCCAGAGATGCCTCATGGCATTTTTATGCATAGTGCATACCTTGAACTTCAATGCCATTAGATCTGCTGGGTGATACAAACTGAGCAGCAGAGCAATCAACTTGCACCTTGACCCCTACTCTAATCTGTTAGCCTTGAGAGTCACACAGGAATGGATTAGAGCAGCAATCTCAAGTATGGCATATGCTGACTCCAACACCCAAAGAGTTCCAAAAGGTCGAAGACCTAACAACTTGTTGTTTACTTTAGAGGGGATGTCCCACTGTGCCCATATGACTGACATAAACACTATCACTGAGGGTGTATTAGTTTACCACTGTTGTGCAACACATTGTCACAAGTTTAGTGGCTTAAAACAGCATATTTTTATTATCCTACAGTTTCTCTGGTTCAGGAGTCCAGGCATGGCTTTACTGGGTTCTTTCCAGGCTGCAATCCAGGTGTGACTGACTCAGGTCTCCTTAAAGGCTTGATGGGAAGATCTACTCCCAAGCTCCCTCCGTTGGTTGCTAGAATTCCTCTCCATACAGCTATATAGCTGAGTCCTCATTTTCTTACTAGCTTTCAGCTAGAGTCCACCTGTAGGTCCCAAGGCTGTTCATATTTCCATGACAAATGCAGAGAGTTCACAACTTAGCCATTTGCCTCTAGCAGGAAAATTTCTCGCTCTTCAGGAAGGGCACTGTTCCTCTTTTATGGGCTTTCACTTAATTAAGTCTAGCCCAACCAGGATAAACTCTTTTTTCATTAACTCAAAAGCAACTGATTTAGGGCCCAATTACAACTGCAAAAGCCCTTCACCTTTGTCATATAACATAACTTAATCACACGAGTGAAGTTCCAAGATACTCACTATGTTCTGTAATTATTAGTCAAGAGTATGTCTACGTGTTGTTTATAAAATGTCTGAAGCACTGAAGGGAACGTGACATACTTCATTTGTGAATTTTTTTCTAAGGTTTGGAAAATTTGATTGAAACTGATGTTTGCATGTCTAAGAATTTTTCAAATGTCACCATTTCAATCATTAGCAGAGTTTAAATATTTAGGTTTCTGTGTGACTGATTTACAATCGTATTTTGAACATTAAACAAGAAAAAAGTAGTAGTAAATACCCCCACTCTACACAGGAAAACCACTGGAACATTAAAATCTTGGCAACTTTTAATCACCCAGTAATTTTAATGCCCGCTTTTAGTTTCTGGGAGTTCTTTACATATCTTTCACAAACCTGTTTTTCCCCCAACAGTCTATAGTTCTTTCATGGTGGTTTGTATTCCTACTTTTAACTCCGTAATCAATTTAACTTATTTTGAAGTGTTAGATTGCTTTACTCAAGCTCTTGGGATGTTTTGTCTTCTGAATCTTCTTCATAGCATGCATTCCTCACATGGTTTGTATGTACCTTTTGTTCCCATTGTGAGGTCATCTTCACTGTTATGTGCTCCCGGACTCACACTCCCACCAGAAAATTCCTGTGTGCCCTGTGTTGTAAGAGTGTCCTTCCAGAGTGGTTCTGTGTTTGCTTTCACCATGTTCCACATTTCATCAATGTGGGATCAGATTTTACACTGGTCATATCGTGTGAAATATATACGTTTGAACTCCATGTCTATATGTAACAAAAAGCTTGAGTTTTGATTTCCCATAGGAGATTTTTTTCTCCATCTTTTTTTCCTGCAGCTTTCTTGTTCCTTCCCTTAGCCTGTTGGAGACCTTTTTCTTATACTAAATGGGCAGCTCTTCTAGGATTCCATCTTTAGAAAAGGGTCTCAGTCAAGCTTTCTGCCTCCTGCCAATCCGAAACCACATCTGCTATCCCTCTAAGGATAAGTCCTCAGCCTCTTGCTCTTAGAACTCATAGTTAGAGTTAGTATACTCTGAACTTCCCCAGCATCAAGTCACACGCTTGACGCTCAGGCCATGAAACCCTTTGCTTCTTTCAAATATGGTTATTTTTCAATGTAATTTTGTACTTTTTTAGTGAGATGATGTTCAACAATACCTCAATCTGCCATGTTGCCCAAACTGGAAAGATAATGTATTTGGAAATAAATAGTAATGGCATATAGACTTTTAAAAATCATGACGATTATACAAAGGTGACTAAAGTCTGAGAAATATCTCCTGTTTCATGGTTTTACCTGTTGCCATGACCTATACCTCTGGCCACTAAGAAGCCAGGAATGTGACTTGGAGAATGTGAGTCACATGCCACTTAAGACATTCATAGAAAGGGTGAGATGAGCTGTCAGCTGATTTGGTGTATAACAAGTATAAATGCTACAAACACATTTTCATTGAAGTTATGCATTATTACAATAAACATGCAAACAAAACAAAACAAAAACTCTTGAGAGGACTTCATTTTCAACCATTTACTTAAAAGAGGTGGTAAATTTCCACATGTAACGTGAGAGAAGGTACCTCAAAAGTTATAAGCCTGCCCTAGAAAGCTATGACACTCTGTCATTCCTGGTGTGGGGTCTTTCCAATGGCAGCAGTAGCAATACCCAGAGGCTTATTAGAAATGAAGCCTCTCAAAAGGGAACCCTCCTATATGTTCCCTCCTATATGTGGGAATGTAAATTGGTACAACCACTATGGAGAACAGTATGGAAGTTCATTAAAAAAGAGCTAAAATATGATCCAGCAATCCCACTCCTGAGTACATATCCAGAGAAAACCATACTATAAAAAGACACATGTAGGGGCTTCCCTGGTGGCGCAGTGGTTCAGAGTCCGCCTGCCGATGCAGGGGACACAGGTTCGTGCCCCGGTCCGGGAAGATCCCACATGCCGCGAAGCGGCTGGGCCTGTGAGCCATGGCCGCTGAGCCTGCGCGTCCGGAGCCTGTGCTCCGCAACGGGAAAGGCCACAACAGTGAGAGGCCCGCGTAATGCAAAAAAAAAAAAAGAAGACACATGTATCCCAATGTTCATTGCATCATGATTTATGATAGCCAAGGCATGGAAGCAACCTAAATGTCTACTGGCAGAGGAATGGATAAAGAAGATGCAGTACATATATACAATGGAATATTAGTCAGCCATAAGAAAGAATGAAATAATGCCATTTGCGGCAACATGGATGGACCTAGAGATTATCATACTAAGTGAAGGAAGTCACACAGAGAAAGACAAATATCATATGATATCACTTATATGTGTAATCTAAAAAAAAATGGTACAAATGAACGTATTTACAAAACAGAAATAGAATCACAGACTTTGAAAACGAACTTATGGTTACCAAAGGGGAAAGGTGGGGGGGGGGGAATAAATTACGAGCTTGGGATTAATTTATACACACTACTATATGTAAAACAGATAAACAAGGACCTACTGTATAGCACAAGGAACTCTACTCAATATTCTGTAATAACCTATATGGGAAAAAATCTGAAAAAGAATAGATATAAATATTGTAAATCAACTATACCTCGATATAAAATAAAAATTAAATCTAAAAAAAAAGTTTTAGGGCTTCCCTGGTGGCGCAGTGGTTGAGAGTCCGCCTGCCGATGCAGGGGACACGGGTTCGTGCCCCGGTCCGGGAAGATCCCACATGCTGCGGAGCGGCTGGGCCCATGAGCCGTGGCCGCTGAGCTTGTGCATCCGGAGCCTGTGCTCCGCAGTGGGAGAGGCCACAACAGTGAGAGGCCCGCATACCACCAAAAAAAAAAA